>NW_026005825.1:299277-305949 GCF_001458135.2 Marmota marmota marmota | reverse complement strand
CCATCAGCTCTAATTCTATACATTACCTTAACCCTAGCCCTAATCCTAACCATAAACCTAGCCCTAACACTAGCTCTAATCCTATCCATTACCCTAAACATAAGCCTAACCCTAATTCTAACTCTAGGCTTAACCCTAACACTATCACAATCTCTAAACCTATCCATTACACTAAAACTAACCTGTACCATAACCCAAAGCCTATTCATTACCCTAACCCTAATTCTAACCCTAATGCTAATTAAAGCCCTAAACCTAAACCTTAACCTAAACTGAACCATAAGCCATACCCTGACCTTAATAATACATCTAGCTCTAAATTTGACCCTTACCCTAAATCTAATCCTTACTCTAGACCTAACCATAAACATAACCCTAAATATATCCCTAACCGTAACCGCAGACTTAACTCTAGACACTTACCGTAACACAAACCCTAGCTCTAACTAGCCCTAACACTAGACAAACCCTAAATCTACCCATAACCATAACTGTAGCTCTTACATTACCCATACACCTAACACTAGCCCTAAACCTCACACAAAACCTAGCCCTAATCCTAGCCCTAAACATATACCTAAGCATAACCCTAACCCTATCCCTAGCACTAAACTTAACCCTAACACTGGCCCTGGCCCTAACCTTAATCAAACTCTAATCCTTAGCCTAAACATAACAATAGCCCTAACCCTCAGCCTAACCCTAAACCTAGCCCTAATCCTAACTGTAACCATAGCACAAATCCTAGCACAAGCTCTATCCATTACCTTAAACATAACCCTAACCCTAATGGTAACCCAAGCCATAACCCTAACCCTAATCCTAACCATAGCCCTGACTCTAACTCTAATTCTCACCCTAGACCTAACCCTAGCTCAAACCCTAACACTTCTGCTAAACATAACACTAACACTTACCCTAGGCCTATCTCTAAACCTAGCTAAAATCCTAAAATTAACACAACCCCTAACACTAGCATTAACCTTATCCTTTACCCTAAACAAAAACCTAACCCAAATGCTAACCCTAGGCCTAATCCTACTACTATCACTAACACTAACCCTACCTACTACTCTAAACCTAAACTGAACCCTAAACCTTACACTATCCATTACTTTAACCCTAACCCTAATGCTAATTTGAACCCTAACCCTAAGCCTTATCCTAAACCAAACCCTAAACTGGAATCTGACCATAATAATACATGTAGCTCTAAACCTGACCTTTACCCTAAACCTAACTTTGCACTAGACCTAGCCATAAACCTAAAGTTAACACTATTCCTAACCATAACCTTAGACCTGATATTAGCCCTAGCTCTAATCCTAACTCTAACCATAACACAAACCCTAGCCCTCATCCAAGCCCTAAATTTAGCCTTAATCCTACCCAAACACTCACCCTATTCTTATAATTAATTTTAACCCTCGCCCTACCCCTGAATCTAGCCATAACCTCATCCCTTCCCCTAAAACTAACCATAACCCTAACACTAACCCTAATTCTATCCCTAACCATGGGCCTAACCCTACCACTAAGAGCTAATCTTGCCCTAATTTAGCCCTGACCCTAAGCAAATCCCTAACTCTAGCCCTAAGAATAACTCTAACTCTAAACCTAGTCCTATTTCTATTTCTAAACCTTTCCATTCCCGTAACCCTATCACTAGCCCTAACCTTAGACCTAACCCTAGATCTAACCATAACTCTAAATTATGGTTATAAACTCTAAATCTAACCCTAACCTTAAGCCTAAACCTCACCCTACCACTAGCTGAACACTATCGTTAATCATAAAACTAACCCTAAAACTAGCCCTAGCCCTAAAACAAAACTGCGCCATTACCCTATCCCTAAACCTAACCTAAACCAAACCCTAACCCTGCAACTAGTAAAAACCCTAGCTCAAATTCGAGTCCTAGGACTAAAACTAACCCTACACTGACTCATATCCAAAGACTAACCCTAGCACTATACATCACCCTAACCATAAAGCAAATTCTAACACCATTCCTAGCCCAAACCCTAACCATAAAACTAACCCTAATAATAACTCTAGTTCTTACATCAGCCATAGTCCTAACCCTAGTCTTAACCCCAAAACAAAAATAGCCCTAATCTGAGCCTTAAAACTAGATTTAACCTTAACTCTAACCCTAAACCTAGCCCTAAACCTAACCCTAACCCTAGCTCTAAGCCTAGCTCTAAACCTATCCCTTAACCTAAGCCAAATCCTATCCATAATGCTAACCGTAGTCCTAATCGTAATACTTAGCCTAAAACAAACACTAACCCTATTATCAGTCCAAACCCTAGCCCTCATTCTAGCTCTAAACCTAACCCAAAACCTAACCCTAACCTTCACCCTTATTCTGACCACAACACTAATTATAAGTCTAAACCTGACCCAAACCCTAAACTGAACCCTGAAACTAGCCCTACCAGTAAACTTTTACCTAAAACTAACCCTGACACTACCCCTAGACCTAAACCTAATCCTAAATCTAGTGATAACTCTAGCCCTAGACCTAAACAAAAACTTAAACCTAGCACTAACAATAACCCTTAACCTAAACCAAACAATAACACTACCCCCAGACCTAACCCTACTCCTGATTCTTGCTTTCACCCTAACTCTAATCTGAACACTGACCCTGACACTAACACTAAACCGAGCTCTAAAACTGACTTTAAACCAAAATCTAAACCTAACACTAGGCCTAGCCATAACCCTAACTCTAAAACTAGCACTAATCAGAACCCTAGATCTTACATTACCCATAGCACTAACCCTAGACCTAAACCTAACACAAAACCTATCCCTAATCCAAGGCCTAAACATACCGTAAGCATAACACTAACCCTAAACATAGTCCTAACCCTAAGCTTAACCCTCACCTTATACCTAAGCATAGCTCAAAGCCTAACATTTGGCCTAACCAAAACCCTAGCCTTATCCCTAACAATAACCCTAACCCTAACCCTATACATTACCCTTATGATAACTCTATTCTTAATGCTAATCCTAGGCCTAACCCTAACCCTATCGCAAACCCTAAAACTTTCCATTACCCTAAACCTACCCTGAACCCTAAATCTAACCCTATTCATTACCTGAAACCTAACACTAAATCTAATGCTCATTTGAGCCCTATCCATAAATCTTAACCTAATACAAACCATAACCTTGACCCTGAACTTAAAAGTACCCCTAACTCTAAAACTGATCCTTACCCTAAACTTAACACTTCCACTAGACTAAGACATAGACCTAATCATAAATCTATTCCTAACTGTAACACTAGACCAGACATTATCCCTAGCCCTAATTCTAGACCTAACCCTACAACAAACCCTAGCCCTCATCCTAGCCCTAAACCTAGACTTAATCATAACCCTAACCCTAACCCTAGCTGTAATCCTAATTCTAACCCTTACTCTACCTCTAAACCTAACTATAACACATCCCTCCCACTAAAGTTAACACTAAACCTGGCCCTAATGCTAGGCCTAAGCTGAACACTAACCCTAGTTCTATTTCTTGCCCTGATTTAGCCCTATCCCTAAAACTAACCATAACCCTAGCCCTAAGACTAACTCCTACTCTTGCCCTAGCCTTATCCCTACTTCTATCCCTACCATTTACCATAACCCTAAACCTAGCCCTAACCCTTGCTCTATCCTTAGACTTAGCCCTAACCATAGATCTAAACCTAACTCCAAGTCTTAACCTAACCCTAAGCCTAAGCCTAGCACAAACACTAGCCCTAACCCTAATGCCAATCATATAACTAGCCCTAACCCTAAACCTAGGACTAAAACAAAAATGAGCAATAGGGACTGAGGATGTGGATCAAGTGGTAGCACATTGTTCTGGCATGCACGGGGTGCTGGGTTTGATCCTCAGCAACAATAAAAATATAATTAAAGAAAAAAAGATGTTGTGTCCACCAAAAACTATATATATTTAAAAATTCTCTCTCTCTCAAAAATAAAACAAAAAACAAAAAACAAAAAACTGAGCAATAGTCCTAACCTTAAATTTTAACTTAAACCAAAACCTAGCACTACACCTAGACCTAACCGTAGCACTAATTCAAGTCCTAACCATAACCTTAAACTAACCCTGACCTTGAATCATATCCTAACACTCACCCTAGGTCTAAACAACACCCTAAACTTAAACAGAACCCTAACAGTAACTCTAGCCATAATTCGAGTCATAATCTTAACCTTAAAACTAACTCTGACGCTGACTCATAGCCTAACAGTCACCCTTGCTCTAAAGACCGCCCTCACCTTAAACTGAACCCTAACAGCAATCCTAGCCCTTATTTGAGTACTAACCCTAACCCTAAAACTAGCACTGTCTCTGAAGCATATCCTAATAGTATCCTAGCTATAAATATCACGCTAACATTAAACCTAACCTTAACACTAGACCTACCCCTACCCCTAGCCCTAATTGGAGCCCTAGTTCTTACATTATCCATTGCCATAACATTAGCCCTAACCCTAACACAAAATTAGCCCTAATCTGTGCCCTAAACCTAAATTTAACCCTAACCCTAACCCTAACTCTAGCCCTAACCCTATCTCGAAGCCTATCCCTTACCTAAAGCGAAACCCTAACCCTAATGGTAACACTAGACCTATCCCTAATCCTTAAGCTAACCAAAGCCCTAACCCTATAAATAGTTATAACCCTACCCTCACTCTAGCTCTAACCCTATTCCAAACCATAATGTTAACCCTGACCATTATTTTGACCCTAACACTAACCCTAGGTCTAAACCTGGCCCTAACCCTAGACCAAACCATAACACTAGGCCTACACCTAAATCAAATACTAAATCTAGCCTTAACTCTAGCCCTAGACCTAAACAAAAACCTATCCCTAGCCCTCAAAGTATCGCTTAACCTAACACAAACACTAACCCTACCCCTAGACCTAAACCTAGTTCGAATTCTGGCTGTAACCCAAACGCTAACTTTAACCCAAACACTGACCCTGCCTTAAAGAGAAACCTACCTCTAAACCTGACCCTAACCAAAAATCTAAACCTAACACTAGACCTAGCCATAATCCTAACCCTAAAACTAGCCCTAATCATAATCCAAGCTCTTACATTACCCACAGCCCTAATCTTAGGCCTAAACCTAACACAAAACCTAGAGCTAATCCTAGGCCTAAGCATAACCCTAGCCCTAACCCTAACCTAACACTTGATTTGTCCTAACCCTAACTCAAAGACTAACCTTTATCCTAAACATAAACCTACACCTATCCCTAAATATACCCCTAACACTATCCCTAATCCTAAACTTAACCCTAGCCCTAAACCTAGCTCTAAACATACCCATTACCCTAAAACTAACTCTAAACCTATTGATAAACCTAGGCCTATCCCTAACTCTAAACCTAACCAGAAAACTAACACTAGACATAATTCTAAACCTCACACTCGCCATAGACCTAACTCTAGCTCAAACCCTAACCCTTACCATAAACCTAAACATAACCATAGCCCTAACCCTAAACCTAAACCTCAATCTAACACTAACCATAACCCTATGCCTACATCTAACCATATCCATTACTCTAACCCTACCCCTAATGATGATGCTAGCCCTAATTCAATCCTAACCCTAACCACACTCTAATCTTATCCCTAGATTTAACTCTAAACCTAACCCTCACCCTAGCCCTAACCCTAGCTCAAAACCTAACCCTTATGCTCAACATAACCCTAACACTAACCCTAGTTCTAACCCTAACCCTAACCCTAACCCTAACTTAAGACCTATTCCTGACCATAACCCTAGCCCTAACCTTCGTTCTAACCCTATCCATTATCCTAAGCATTATCCTTACAATAATGCTAACCCTAGGCCTAACACAAACCCTATAGCTAAACATAACCATATCAATTACCGTAAAAGTAACATGAACCCTAAACAAAACCTATCATTACCCTAACCCTGACCCTAATGCTTATTTGAACTCTAACCCTAAACCCTAACCTCAACCAAACTCTAACCTGATCCTGAACCTAATAATTCCCCTAGCTCTAAACCGGACCCTTAACCCTAAACCTAACCCTTAAACTAGACCTAGCCATAAACCTAATCCTAAAACTGTCCTCTCCTCAACCAGAACCCCACACCTGACATTAGACCTAGCCCTAATCCTAGCCCTAACCCTAACAAAAACCCCAGCCCTTATCCTAGCCCTAAATCTAGATTAATCCTAACTCTAACCCTAACCCTAGCTCTAACCCCAATACTAACCCTAGCCCTACTCTTAGCCCTAATTTCACCCTATCTTTAAACCTAACTGTAACCCTAGACCCAAGAATAAATCTAACACTCACATTAGCCCTATCACTAGATCTAACCCTATCCCTTAAAGTAACCCTAAACCTAGCCCTAAACTTAGTGCTAACCCTTGCCCTATCCATAGCCCAAGCACTAACCTTAGATCATAATCTATCTCTAAATCTAACCCTAAACCCGAAGCCTAAGCCTAAACCTAACACTAGCCCTAACTCTAACACTAATCTTAAAACTAGCCCTAATCCTAGCCCTAGCCCTAAAACAAAACTGAGCCATAAGCTCTATCCATAACCCTTAAACTAAAACAAACCCTAACCATACACCTACACCTAACCCT
>NW_026005825.1:263522-291228 GCF_001458135.2 Marmota marmota marmota | reverse complement strand
TGTTTTTGCATGCTTCAGCTTTGGGAAACTTTCACAAGGAAGAAACCAGAGTGCACACATAGAACTGATTGAGTGTGTGCAGTTTTAAGCAGTGAGCACCAACACTGTTTGATTTCAAGTTCCAATTCCATTTACCTGTTTAGGTCAAAATGAAGGAAACCTTAAAATACAAACTGTTCCTGACAGCAAAACATTGAAGGGATAAGGCCCCAAACTGGGGAAAATAGTAAGGCTAGGTAAAAGACAAATTATGCCAAGTATCAAATGAATTTGAACAAAACTCACTCTAACTCTAACACTAGATCTAACCCAACCCTAACCTAATTCTAACCTGTTTAGAGTACCTATGATGAAAGAAGTCCCAAACTTGGGGAGTTTAGAGTTACAACTTAGCAGATGAATCTTGTGCAGTACCAAAGAAATTTGATGAAAAATTGGGGGAGGTATTTCAGTACATTCATATTTCCCTGTTTTTTTTCTTAAAGTGCTCATGAATAAATTGTTTTTCATGCTTCAGCTTAAGGTACTTTCACAAGAAACAACCAGAGAGTGCCCACAGAGATCTGATTGAGTGTGTGAAGTTTCAAGCAGTTGTACTAACTCTGTTTGATTTCCAGCTCCATTTTCATTCACGTCTATAGGCCATAATAAAGTGAAACCTAAAAATTCAAACTTTTTCTGACAGTGAACTGGCAAACCTTGAAAACCCAAACTTGGGGATCCTACTATGACTAGAAAAAGAATGAATCCTGTACAATATCAAAGTAATCTATGAAAAAATTGAAGCTTTCTCCTAAAGTGCTCACAGATAAAGCTGTTTCTTTCTAATTAAGCTTTGGGCTACTACCACAGGAAACAAATGAGATAATGTGCACTGAGAACTGATTGAGTGTGTGAAGTTTCAAGAAGCTAGCACAAACCCTGTTTGAGTCCATCTCCATTTCCACTCACCCCTATAGGGAAAATGAAGTGAAACATGAAAATTAAAACTGCTCCTGAGAGCAAACGCTTTTACTTGGAGGCCCAAACAGGGGGAGCATACTAAGAATAGGAAAAAGATAAATCCTGCCCAGTATCCAAAAGGTTGAAAAAAACTAACTCTAATCCTAACACTAGTTCTAACCCTAACTCTAACCATAACCCTGTTTAGAGAACCTTTAATCATAAAAGTTTTAAACTTGGGGAGACTAGTGGGGCAAGCTTACATATGAATCCTGCACAGTATCAAAGAAATCTGACCAAATAATTGGGTGATGTATTTCAGTACATGCATATTGCCCTGTTTTCTCCTAAAATACTCTTGAATAAACTTGTTTTGCATGCTTCAGCTTATGGCTGCTTTTACAAGGAAGAATCCAGAGAGTGCCCACAGACAATTGATTGAATATGTGAAGTTGAAACCAGTTAGCACCAACTCCCTGATTTCCAGCTCCATTCTCATTTACCCATATAGGTCAAAATGAAGTGAGACATTAAAAACAAACTATTCCCAACAGCGAACCATTGAACAGAGAAGGCCCCAAACTGGGGCACATAGTAAGGCTAGGTAAAAGATAAATCTTCCCAGTATCAAAGAAAATTGAACAAAACAAACTCTAACCCTAACACTAGCTCTAAAGCTAGCCCTAAACCTAACCATAACACTAACCCTTACCTGTTTAGAGAACCATTGATCCTAGAAGTGCCAACCTTGGGGAGCCTAGTGGAGCAAGTTAAAAGATGAAATCTGAACAAATTGTTGGGAGACTTATTTCAGTACATACATGTTTCTCTGTTTTCTCCTTAAGGGCTCTCAGATACAGTTTCTTTTGCATGCTTCATCTTTGGCCTACCTTCAAAAGAAAGAAACCAGAGAGTGCAAACTGAGAACTGATTGTATGAAGTTTCAAGTACCTCCTGCCAACCCTGTTAGATTTCCAGCTCAATTTTCATTCAAATCAATAAGCCATAATGAAGGGAAACCTTAAAATACAAACTGTTCCTGACAGCAAACCTTTGAATCGACAAGGCCCAAACCTGTGGAGCATGTAAGGCTAAGTAAAAGATGAATACTGCCCAGTATCATAGAAATTTGAAGAAATCTAGGGCCGCATGGGTGCTCTCAGCGCAGATGGAAGGCTGGGCTGTGCAATTTCTCTGGGCGCAGACAGCAGTCTCAGCCACACAGGTGCTCTCTGCACACATGCAAGGCAGCACAGAACACAGAGGCTTTGCTTGCAGGTCACAAGACCAAGCTCTGGACACAGCATACAGTCACTCCAGAACCACCCACCTCACCAAACACCATGCATGGGTATAGATGGAATCCATATTGCAAAAATTTACTTGCCACCTATCAGTGGGCTTGGCTACTAGCTTGGTTCTGCACCTTATCAGGTACCCATTTTCCAACTCCCTACCTCCAGCTGTGATAACTCAATATTTTTCTCACAAGCTTTGGGGGCGGGTGTAGCTATCAATGAGGAACAGCAACTGTATAGGCACCTGGTTTCCAATTCAGAGACTAAGAGAAGGGAGGCACAAGGTATAAGCTCACGCCCTCTCACCCTTGCAACCTCCACCATCCTGAGCACAGAGACTCAAGCTAGGAATAGACAACTCCACCTACTGCAAGAAAAGAAAACCGAGATCTGAGAGACTTTTTTTCTTACTTTTCTTTTCTTGCTCTTCTCATCCATTCTCCTCTACACTTCCCCCTCTTGTCCTCACAACCTCAACATATGTGAAACCAAGAACTTTCCATGAAATTGGACTTTAAGAACTGAATCACTAGAATTGTATAATATAGAGGAATTGCATAGGCCCCACCTCACCACCTCTTTATTTGCTCTTATTTTCTTTCTCCCTCTCTTTCTTTCTTTCCTTGTTATTTTTTCTTCTTTTTTCTTTTTCCCTCTATCCCACTTTCAGCCTCCTAAATTTTACTATTTATACATAGGGTAATTTTATGAATACAGATAAGGAGTTTGAATTTATACCTTCTTCCACAAATTCCCCCTGTTAATTAGAGTTCTCCTACAAAGTTGCTAAGTTAGATTAATCACAAACCCTCATTCCTTTCCCCCTTAACATAGCATCCTACCACTGACACTCAGTTGTCTATACACCACCCAAAATGGTATGCTTTTTATGAAACTAATGACTATATTCTAAATAATAATTGAAGCCAACATCTGTAGACACAGTGTCTAAATATAAATGTATTTATAATGGTTAGGGTTAGGCTTCAGGTTAGGGTTAGATTTAGAGTTAGGTTTTGATCTATGGTTAGGGCTAGCACTAAGGATAGGACAAGGGTTAGGACTAACATTTGGGTTAGGTTTAGGGTTATGGTAAGGGATAGATTTAGAACTAGTGATAGGGCTAGTATGAGAGTTAGAGTTAGTCTTAGGACTAGTATTAGGGTTAGGGTTAGGGTTTATGATAGGGCTAAATTAGGGCTAGTGTTAGTGTTAGGTTTAGGCCTTGGATTAGAGTTGGTGTTAGGATTACATTTAGGATAAGGTATTGGTTTATAGCTAGTTTGAGGGCTAGGGCAATGGTTAGTATTAGGGTTAGGGCTGGGGTTAGGTTTAGGGTTATGATTAAAGCTAGGTTTACGGCTAGGATGACGGCTAATGTTTGTGTTAGTGTTAGGGCTATTATTAGGGCTAGGGCTAATGTCAGGTCTAGGGTTACAATTAGGGATAGATTTAGTGTTAGGTTTATGGCTTGGTCCAGTGTAGGGGTTAGGTGTATACTAAGGGTCAGTTTTAAAACTAGGGTTATTATTAGGGTCAGGATCAAGGTGAGGGTTTGGGTTAGGTTAGGGTTTGGGTTTAGGGCTTGAATTATCATTAGGGATTCGGGTTAAGGTAATGAAAGTAATAGGGTTAAGTTTAGGGTTTTGGTGTGGTTTAGTGTAATGGATAGGGTTATTGTTAGGCCTAGGGTTAGCATAAGAGTTATCATTAGGGTAATGGATAGGGTTAGACCTAAGATTAGGGGTTGGGTTATGTATAGGATTAGGGCTTTTGGGGGGTTACATTAGATTTACATTTAGGGTTAAAGCTATTTTAGCGCCTGGGGATGTGGCTCAAGAAGTAGCGTGCTCATCTGGCATGCACAGGGCACTGGGTTCGATCCTCAGCACAACATACCAATAAAATAAAGATGTTGTGTCCACCAAAACCTAAAAAATAAATATTAAAAAACTAGATTTAGAACTCAGATTAAGGCTAGGTTTTGGGTTAGTTTAGGGCTAGGGTTAAGGCTACGGCTAATGTACAAAGTAGCGTTGTGATTAGAGTTAGTGATAGGGTCAGGGATAGGGCTATGGCTAGTGTTAGGTTTAAATTTACGGTTATGATGATGTTTAGAGCTAGGTTTAATGTTAGGGTCAGAGTCTGAGTCCAGATTAGTTTTCAGGTTAGGGTTAGGACTAGAAATAGAGATAGCATTAGGGCTAGGTGTAGGGTTAGGGTTATGATTTTTTTGTTTGTTTTAGGGCTAGGTGTAGAGTTAGGGCTAGTTTTAGGATTAGGGATAGTGTTAGTGTGAGGTTTAGGCTTAGGTTTAGGGTTAGATTTAGAGATAGGTTTAAATCTAGGCTTTGAGCTAGGGGTAAGGATAGGGCTAGGATTAGGGCTAAGTTTAGGGCTAGGTATTGGGTGATGGTAAGGGATAGGGTTAAAACTAGGTATAACGCTAGGGCAAGAGTTAGAGTTAGTCTTAGGGCTAGGGTTAGTTTTGGGTTAGGGATAGGGCTAAATTAGGGCTGGGTTTAGGACTAGGGTTAGTGTTAGGGTTACGCCAGGGTTTAGGGCTAGGGTTAGTATTAGGGTTAGGGTTAGGGTTAGGTTAAGGGTTGGGATTATTGCTATGAATAGCACTAGGGTGAGGTTTAGATTTAGGGTTATATTTAGGAATAGATTTATGATTAAGGTCTCATTTATGGCTAAAATATGGGCTAAGGTTTGTATTAGAATTAGGACTAGGATTAGAGCTAGGGCTTGTCAGGTCTAGGGTAGCAGTTAGGGAGAGTTTTAGGGTTAGGTTTATAGCTAGGTCTATTGTAAGGGTCAGGTTTCTTGTTAGGGTCAGGTTTAGAGCTATGGGTATTATTAGGGTCAGGGTCAAGGTTAGGGTTTTTATTAGATTAAGGTTTAGGGCTTAGAGTTATCACTACAGTTAGGGATATGTGAATGATAGTTTTAGGTTTAGAGTTCAGGTTAGGTGTAGGGTAATGGATAGGGTTAGGGTTAAGGATAGGATTAGGGTTCGGCCTAGGGTTAGCAGAAGCTTCAGGGTTACCATTAGGGTAATGGATAGGGTTAGAGCTAGTGATAGGGCGAGTGTTATGCTTAGGATTAGGTCTAGGGTTAGGCCTAGGTTTAGGGTTAGTGCTAAGGTTAGGGTTAGGGTTAGCTTTAGGTTTAAAGCTATGTTAGGGCTTGGATTAGGGCTAGGTTTTGAAATAGGTTAGGGCTATGGCAAATGTAAGAACTTTGTTATGATTAGGGCTAGTTTTAGTGTTAATGTTAGAGCTAAGTATAGTTTTAGGGTTAGGTTTAGGGTTAGGGTGATGTTTAGAGCTAGGGTTAGATTTAGTGTCAGGGTCAGTGTTCAGTTTAGGGTTATGGCTAATGTGAAAGCCAGAATTTGGACTAGGGTTAAGATTAGGGGAAGGGTTAGTTTTTGGCTTTAGGCTAAGGGTTATTATTAAGGCTAGGGCTAGATTTTTCTTTAGGACTAGGGCTAGAGTTATGGATAGATAAGGATTAGGTTTAGGTCTAGGTCTAGTGTTAGGGTTAGGTGTAGGTACAAGGTTACCAGTAGGGCTAGTGTTAGGGTTTGGTTTAGGGTTAGGATCAGGTTTAGACCTATGAGTAGGGTTCAGGTCAGAATAAGGGTCAGGGTTAGGGTTAGGGTTTGAGTTAAGGTTAGAGCTAGAATGAGGACTAGATTTAGGACTACTTATAGGGTTAGGGTTTGGGTTAGGTTAAGGAATAGAATTAGTATTAGGATTAGCATTAGGTTTAGGGTTTAGCATAGGGTAAGGGATAGGGTCAGAGCTAGGGTTAGGGCTAGGGTTAGGGTTAAAGCTAGGTTTAGGGCTCAGATTAGGGATAGTTTTTGTGTTAGGGTTATGGCAATGGTTAGAAAAATGGGTAATGTAATAGCTATTGTTTTTAGGGTTAATTTTACCTTTATGGTTAGGGGTTAAACCTCTAGTGTTAGGATTAGGTTTAAGTTGAGGGTGAAGTTTAGAGCTAGTGTTAGTGTTAGGTTAATAGTCAGGGTAAGGTTTAGTTTTAGGGTTAGTGTTAGGACTAGAATTAAGGCTAGGATTACTATAAGGGTTTGGTTTAAGTTTAGGGTGGTGTTTAGAGCTAGGGTGAGTGTTAGGATATGAGTCAGCATTAGGGTTAGTGTTAAGGTTAAGATTAGGACTCAAATTAGGGCTAGGGTTAGGTCTAGGTGTAGTGTTAAGGTTTGGTTTAAGTTAAGGTTTAGTGTTAGGGCTATTGCTCGGTTTTGTTTTACTGCAAGGGTTAGTGTTAGGGCTAGTTTTATGATTAGCATTAGGGCTATGGCTAGTGTTGATGTTAGGCTTAGGGTTAGGGTTAGATTTAGAGTTAGGGTTAGATCTAGGGTTAGGACTAGGAATAACGATTTGGCAATTTTAATGGCTAGGTTTAGGGCTAGGTTTAGGGGTAGGTTTAGGATTACAGTAATGGATAGGGTTAGAAGCTGGGATAGGGCTAGTGTGAGAGTCAGAGTTAGTCTTAGGGCTTGGGTTAGGGTTAGGGATAGGGATAGGGTTAAATTAGGGCTAGGATTAGGGCTAGGGTTAGTGTTCACATTAGGCCTAGAGTTAGGGTGAGGGTTAGGGTTAAGTTTAGGGTAAGGAATGGAATTATAGCTAGGTTTAGAGATAAAGTGAAGGTTAGAATTAGGGTTAGGGCTATGATTAGGGTTAGGGTAATGATTAAGGCTAGGTTTGGGGCTAGGATGAGGGCTATGGTTTATTTTAGTGTTAGGGCTAGGATTAGGGCTAGGGCTAATATGAGATCTAGGGTTATGGGTAAAGATAGTTCTAGGGTTAGGTTTATGGCTACATGGAATGTAAGAGTTAGGTTTAGGGTTAGGGTCAGGTTTAGAGCTAGGGGTATTATAAGGGTCAAGGTCTGTGTTAAAAGTTTGGGATAGGTTAAGGTTTAAAGTTAGGGCTCAAATTAGTGTTATGGTTAGTGTTAGTGAAATGATAGGATGAGGTTTAGGGTTTAGGTTTGATTTAGAATAATGCATAGGTTTAGGATTAGGGCTAGGGTGAGGTTTAGGCCTAGAGTTATGGTTTTGGCAATGGACAAGGTTAGAGATAGGGTTAGGGCTAGGGTTATGGTTTTGATTAGGGCTAGGTTAGGATTATGGTTAGGGTTAAAGCTCGGGTTAGGGCTTTGATTACGGCTAGATTTTGGGTTAAGTTAGTGCTAAGGTTAGGGGTAAGTCTAATGTAAGTACCAGGGTTACAATTAGGGGTAAATTTAGGATTAGGTTTAGGATTAGTGGTAGGTCTAGTGCTGGTTTAGGGTTAGCGTTAGGGTGATGTTTAGACTAAGGTTAGTATTATGGTCAGAGTCAGGGTCAGTGTTAGTTCTAGTTTTCAGCTTAAAACTAGAATTGGAGCTAAGGTTAGGGTTAAGGTTAAGGGTTGGTTTAGGTTAAGGGTTAGGGTTAGGGCTATGGCTCGGTTTTGTTTTAGGGCTAGTGTTAAAGTTAGATTTAGAGTTAGGGTTAAGCTTAGGTTTAGGGTTTGATTTAGAGTGAAAATTAGATCTAGGTTAGGGCTAGAGCTAATGATAGGGCTAGGCTTAGGGCTGGGTTTAGGGCTAGGATTAGGGTTCCAGTAAAGTATAGGGTTAGAACTAGGGATGGGGCTAGGGTGAGAGTTAGAGTTAGTCGTAGGGCTAGGCTTAGGGCTAGGGTCAGGAATAGGATTAAATTAGGGCTAGGGTTAGTTTTGGGCTTAGGCCTAAAGTTAGGTTTGGAGTTAGGATTAAGGCTAGGATTACGGCTAGGATAAGGGCTGGGGTTTGTGTTAGGTTTTGGGCTAGAATTAGGGTTATGGCTAATGTCAGGTCTAAGCTTACGGTTGGGAATAGTTTTAGGATTAGTGGTATTTCTAGGTCTAGTGTAAGGGTTACACTTACTGTAAAAGTCATCTTTAGAGCTAGGAGATATATTAGGGTCAGGGTCAGTGTTAGAGTTTGTTTGAGGTTAGGTTTTAGGGTTAGGGCTTGAATTAGCACTAGGGTGTGGGTTAGGGTAATGATAGGGTTTTATTTAGAGTTAACATTAGGTGTAGGGTAATTGATAGGGTTAGGGTTAGTGAAAGGGTTAAGGTTAGGCCTAGGGTTCACATTAGGATAAGGGTTATGTTTAGAATAATGGATAGGATTAGAGCTAAGTTTAGGGCTAGGTTTATGGTTAGGAATAGGTCTTGAATTAGGGTTAGGGTTAGGGTTAAAACTAGGGTCAGGCTTAGGTTTTTGTTTAGGGTAAGGGTTAGGTTTTGAGCTAGGATTAGGGCTAGGGTGAGGGTTAGGTTTAGGGTTCCTTCTAGGGATAAGATTATAGTACTCATAGGGTTAGGGTTAGGATTAGGGCTAGGGACATCATTAGGGGTAATGTTAGGGTTAGGGTAATATATACAATTAGATATAGATTTAGGGATATGTTTAACATTAGATTGTGGTTTAGGCTTAGAGTTAGGGCTATTGTTATGTTTAGGTTTATAGTAAGGGTTAGGGTTTGAGCTAGGGTTATGTCTATGGCAAGTGTGAGGTTGAAGGTAAGGTCTAGTTTAGTTCTCCATTTAGGTTTAGGTTTAGCATTAAGCCTAGAATTATCCATAAGTTTAGGTTTAGGTTTACAGTAATGGGTAGGTTTAGAGCTAGGTTTAGGGCTAGGGTTAAGGTTAGGATTAGGACTAAGTTTAGGGTTAGATTGAGGGATAGGTGTGGTTTATGTTCAGAGTAATGTTTAGCCTTTGAACTAGGATTAGGACTAAGGTGAGGTTTAGGTTAGGGTTAGGGCTAGGGTTAGTGTTAGGGTTATGCTTAAGGCTTGATTTAGGCCTAGGATTAGCTATAGATTTTGTGTTAGGTTTAGGCCTAGTGTTAGGGCTATGGTAATGTAAGAGCTAGGGTTATGTTGAAGGCTAGTTGTAGGGTTAGGGTTATGGCTAATTCTAGTGTTAGATTTAGATTTTTGGGTAGGGTCAGATTTAGAGATAGGTTTACTCTAAAGGCAGGGTCAGTGTTTGGGTTAGAGTTAGTGTTAGGGTTACAGCCAGAATTAGGTTTAGGTTTAGGTCTAGGGGTAGGGTTAGATTTTGAGTTAGGTTAAGGATTATGGTTAGGGCTAGAGCTAGGTTTATGTTTAGGTCTAGGGCTAGAGTTAAGGCTAGATTTAGGATTTGGTCTAGGGCTAGTATTAGGGTTTGGTCTAGGGTTAGGGTCAGTTTTAGACCTAGGGTTAGTGTTAGTGTCAGAATAAGGGTCAGAGTTAGTGTTAGGGTTTGGCATAGGTTTAGAGCTAGAATGAGGGCTAGGGTTAGGACTATTAATAGGGTTAGGGTTTTGGTTAGCCTAAGAATTAGAGATAGGTCTAGGGTTACCATTAGGGTTAAGGTTTTCCATAGGTTAAGAGATAGCCTTAGATCTAGGGTTAATGCTAGAGCTTTGGTTCAGGTTAGGGTTAAATATAGGTTTAGAGCTCGGATTAGGGCTAGTTTTTGTGTTAGGGTTAGGGCTAGATTAGGGCATTGGCTAATGTAAGAGCCAGGGTTACAATTAGGGTTAGTTTTAGGGTTAGGGTTAGGGGAGGTCTAGTGTTAGGTTTAGATTTAAGGTTAGGGTAATATTTAGAGCTAGGGTTATTGTTAGGATATGAGTCAGCATCAGGGTTAGTTTTAGGGTTAGGGTTAGGACTCAAATAAGGGCTAGGGTTACTGTTAGTGTTTAGTTTAAGGTGAGGGCTGTGTTTAGAGCTAGGGTGACTGTTACTATATCAGTCAGGTCAGGGTTAGCTTTAAGGTTAGGGTTATGACTTGAATTAGGGCTAGGGTTACTTTTAGTGCTTGGTTTAAGTTTAGGGTGGTCTTTAGAGCTATGGTCAGTGTTAGGATATGAGTCAGGGTCAGGGTAAATTTTAAGGTTAGGGTTAGGACTCGAATTAGGGCTAGGGTTACGTCCAGTTGTACTGTTAGGGTTTGATTTAAGTTAAGGTTTAGTGTTAGGGCTGTTGCTCAGTTTTGTTTTAGTCCTAGGTTTAGGGTTTGGGCTAGTTATAAGATTAGCATTAGGGTTATTGCTAGTGTTAGTGTTAGTCTTAGGCTTTGGGTTAGTGTTAGATTTGGATTTAGTGTTAGATCTAGGATTAGGGCTAGGTCTAACTATAGGGCAAGGGTTAGGGCTAGGGTTATGGTTATGGTAACAAATAGGGTTAGAACTAGTGCTAAGGCTAGGGTGAAAGTTAAAATTAGTCTTAGGCCTAGGGTTTTGGTTAGTTTTATGGATAGGGCTAAGTTAGGGCTAGGATTAGGGCTAGGGTTAGTGTCCATCTTAGGACTATGTTAGGACTAGGGTTATAGTTAATTTTAGGGTAAGGTATGGTGCTATATCTAGGTTTAGAGGTAGGGTGAGGGTTAGAATTAGGGTTAGGGCTAGGGTTACAGTTAGGTTTATGATTAAGGCTAGGTTAAGGGCTAGGATGAGGACTAGGTTTTGTTGTAGGTTTAAGTTTAGAATTAGGGCTAGAGATAATGTCAGGTCTAGTGTTCCATTTGGGGGTAGATTTAGGCTTAGGTTTATGTCTATGTCTAGTGTAAGTGTTAGGCTTTGGGTAAGGGTCAGATTTAGAGCTAGGTGTATTTTTAGGGTCAGGATCAGGGTCAGGGTTTGTTTTAGGTTAAGGTTTAGAGATAGGGCTCAAATGAGCATTAGGGTTAGAGTTAGGGTTAGGGTAATTGATTGGGTTAGGTTTAGGTTTCAGGGTAGGTTTAGGGCAATGGAGAGCTTTAGGTTTGGCAAAAGGATTAGGGTTATGCCTAGGGTTAACATTAGGTTAGGGTTATCATAAGGATAATATATAGGGTTAGAGCTATGGTTAGGGCTAGGGTTAGGTTAGGATTAGGGCTAGAGTTAGGTTAGGTTTTGGGTTAGGGCTAGTAACCCTAGCTTAGGGTTAGGGTCAGGGTTAGGGTCAGGGTTATATTTAGGGTAAAGTTTAGGATTTGAGCTAGGTTTAGGTCTAGGATGAGGGTTAGGTTTAGTGTTATGGTCAGGGTTAAGTTTATTGTTAGGGCTAGGGTTTTCATTAGGTTTAGGGTAATAGATTGGGTTAGATGTAAGGTTAGTTTTATTGTTAAGGTTAGGTTTAGGTTTAAGTTTAGTTTTAGGGCTAGGTTTACTGTTGGTTTTAGAGTAAGGGTTAGGGTTTGAGCTAGGGTTAAAGCTATGGCAAGGTTTAGGTTTAGGGTTAGATCTAGGGTTAGGTTTATGGTTTGGGTTAGGGTTTTTGTTAGGGTTAGGGATAGGGTTATCATTAGGTTTATGGTTAAAGTTAGGGTAATGGCTAGCATTAGAGCTAGGTCTAGGGTTAAGTTTAGGATTAGGGCTATGGTTAGGGTTATGGTTAGGGATAGTGCTAGGGTTATGTGTAGGCTAATGGTTAGGATTTGAGCTAGGGTTAGGACTAAGGTGAGGGTTAGGGTTAGGGTTAGGGCTAGGGTTAGGATTAGGGTGAGGGTATGCCTAGGGTAGGTTTAGGCCTCGATTAGGGTTAGGGTTATTTAAGTTTTGTGTTAGGTTTAGGCTTAGGGTTAGTGCTATGTGTAATGTAAGTTTTAGGGTTCTGATTAGAGTTAGTTTTAAGGTTAGGGTTCCAGTAGGTCTTTTGTTAGGTTTAGGTTTTGGATTAGGGTCAGGTTTAGAACTAGGTTTAGTGTTAATGTCAGGGCCAGTGTTCCAGCTAAAGTTAGGGTAAGGGTGAAACCAGAATAGGACTAGGGTTAGGTCTAATAGTAGGGTTAGTGTTTGGTTTAGGTTAAGGGTTATTGTTAGGGCTAGCACTAAGTTTTTGTTTAGGTCAAGGGCTAGAGTAATAGCTAGATTTACGTTTAGGTTTAGGTATGGGGCTAGTGTTAGGATTAGGTTTAAGTATAAGTTTACTGTTAGGGCTAGTTTCAGGTTTTGGTTTCATTTTAGGGTCAGGTTTAGACCTATAATTAGTTTAGGGTCAGAATAAGGGTGAAGGTTAGGGTGAGGTTTTGGGTTAGGTTTAGATATAGAATGAGGGCTAGTGTTAAGACTAGTAATAAGGTTATTGTTTGGGTTTGGCTAAGGATTAGGATTAGGACTAGAGTTAGCATTATGAATAGAGTTTGGCTTAGGGTAATGGATAAAATAGAGCTAGGGTTAGGGCTAGGATTAGGGTTAGGTTTAGGGCGAGATTTAGGGTTAGAATTAAGGTTAATTCTAGTGTTAGGGCTCAGATTTAGGCTATTTTTGTGTTAGAGTAAGGGCTAGGGTTTGGCTAAGTTCAATGTAAGAACTAGGGTTATGATTAGGGTTAGTTTTAGGGTTAGGGTTTTGGCGTGTCTAATGTTAGCATTAGTTTTAGTGTTAGGGTGATTTTTAGAGCTAGTGTTTGGATATGAGTCAGAGTGAGGGTTAGTTTTAGGCCAAGACTCAAATTAGAGCTCGGGTTATGGCTAGTTATGGGTTAGGGTTTGGTTTAGGTTAAGTTTTCGGTTTAGAGCAATGGCTCGGGTTTGTTTTAGGGCTAGGGCTTGGATTAGGGCTAGTTTCAGGATTAGCGATAGTGTTACAGCTAGTTATAAAATGAGGCTTAGGCTTAAGATTAGGGTTAGATTTAGACTTTTGTTTAGATCTAGGGTTAGGGCTATGGCTAGGGTTAGGGTTCAGGTTAGGGTTATTGTGAGGATTATGGTAATGAATAGGGTTATAAATAGAAATAGGGCTAGGGTGTGAGTTAGAGTTAATCTTAGGGCTAGGATTAGGGGTAGGGTTAAGATTAGGTTTCAAATAGTGCTAGGATTAGTGCCATGATTAGTGTTAGGTTTAGGCCTATGGTTAGGGCTAGGGTTAGGGTTAGTTTTAAGGAAGGGATGGGGTTATATAGCTGCGTTCATTGCTAGGGTGAGGGTTATATTTAGGGATAGGGCTAAAGTGAGGGTTTGGGTAGGATTAAGTCTAGGTTTAGGGCTAGGATGAGGGCTAGGGTTTGTGTTAGGGTTAGGGCTAGGATTAGGGCTAGGGATAATGTCAGGTCTAGGGTTATGGTTAGGGATAGTGATAGGGATAGGTTTATGGCTACGTCTAGTGTAAGGGTTAGGTTTAGTGTAGGGCTCAGGTATACAGCTAGGTTATTATTAGGGTCAGAGTGTGGGTTAGGGTTTGGTTTGGGTTAAGGTTTAAGTTTAAGGGTCAAATTAGCATTAGGGTTAGGGTTGGGGTTAGAGTAATGGATAGAATTAGGTTTACAATTCAGGTTAGGTTTAGAGTAATGTATAGGGTTAGTGTTATGGATAGGGTTTGGGTTAGGCCTAGGGTTAGCATTTGGTTTAGGCTAACCAATGAATAGGTTTAGTGCTTGTGATTAGAGTTAGGGCTAGTGTTAGGGTGAGGTTTAGGCTTAGGTTAAGTTTAGGACTAGGGCTAGGGTTTGGGTTACTCCTAGTGTTAATGTTAGGGTTTGGTTTAGGGTAAGTGTTAGGGTTTGAGCTAGGTTAAGGCTAGGGCAAGGGTAAGGTTTATAATCAGGGCTACAGTTAGGGTTAGGGTTAGGGTTAGGTTTAGGGTTAGGGTTAGGGCTAGGGTTAGCATTATGGTTAGGGTTATGTTTAAGGTAATGGATAAAGTTAGAGCTAGGATTTGGGCTATGGTTACACTTAGGATTAGGGATAGGGTTAGGGTTAGGTTTGGAGCTAATGTTATGTTTAGAGTAAGGATTAGAGTTTGAGCTAGGGTTAGGGCTAGGGCAAGAATTAGGTTTAGGGTTTGTGCTAGGGTTAGGGTTAAGGTTATGCTTAGGTCTAGGTTTAGGGCTTGTATTAGGGCTAGGTTTTGTGTGAGGTTTATGGCTAGTGTTAGGGCTATGGGTAATGTAAGAGCTAGGGTTATGGTTAAGGCTAGATTTTTGTGTTAGTGTTATAGATATGTCTAGTGTTAGGTTTAAGTTTTGGGTTAGGATAAGGTTTAGATCTAGGGTTTTTGTTAGGGTAAGCATCAGTGTTCAGGCTAGCATTGGGTTTATGATTAGGGCCAGAATTAAAACTAGGCTTATGTCTAGGGCTAGGGTTAGTCTTTGCATTAGGCTAATGGTTATTTTAGGGCTAGGGCTGGGTTTTTGTTTAGAACTAGGGCTAGAGTTATGGCTATGTTTAGGATTAAGTTTAGGTCTTGTTTTAGTGTTATGGTTAGGTTTAGGTATAGGCTTACTGGTAGGGCTAGTGTTAGGTTTCGGTTTAGTGTTAAGGTGAGGCTTTGACCTAAGGTTAGTGTTAGGGTCAGAATAAGGGTAAGGGTTAGGCTTAGGCTTTGGGTTGGGGTTAGAGATAGAATGAGGGCTAGGGTTACGACTAGTAATATAGTTAGTTTTTGGTTTATGCTAAGGATTAGGGTTAGAACTAGTGTAGCATTAGGGTGAGAGTTTGGCTTAGGGTAAGGAAAAGGTTTAGAGTTAGGGTTTGGGTTAGTGTTAGGGTTATGGTTAGGGTTAGGGTTAAAACTAAGTTTGAGGCTCAGATTAGCACTAGGTTTGTGTTAGGGTTAGGGCTATGGCTAATGTAAGAACTAGCTTTATGGTTAGAGATAGTTTTAGGGTTAGTATTAGGGCTAGGTCAAGTGTTTGGGTTAGGTTTAGGGTTAGGGTGATGTTTAGAGGTAGGTTTAGTTTTAGGGTCAGAGTCAGGGTCAGTATTAGTTGTAAGGATAGGGTTAGGACTAGGTGTAGCATTAGGATTTGGTTTAGTTAAGGGTTAGTATTAGGGCTATAGCTCAGTTTTATTTGTGGGCTATAGCTAGGGTTAGGGCTAGTTTTCAAATTAGAATTAGAGTTAGGGCTAGTGTTAGGGTGAGGTTTAGGTTTAGAGTTAGGGTTAGATTTAGATTTAGGGTTAGTTCTAGGTTTAGAACTATGGCTAGGGTTGGGACTAATGTTAGGGTTAGGCAATAGATAAGATTGGTACTAGAAAAAGGTATAGGGCTAGAGTTAGGGTTAGTCTCAGGCTAGGGTTAGAGTTAGGGTTACAGTTAGCAATAAATTAGGGCTAGGATTAGTGTTATGGTTAGTGATAGGATTAGGCCTAGGGTTAGGGCTAGGGTTATTGTTAGTGATAGTTTATGGTTAGGGTTAGGGATAGGGGAAAGGATGTGGTTATACCTAGGTTCAGAACTAGGGCAAGGATTGAAATTAGGGTTTGGGCTAGGGTTAGGGTTTGGGTTAGAATTAAGGGTAGGTTTAGGGATAGGATGAGGCTCGGGTTTGTGTTAGGTTTAAGGCAAGTTTTAGGAGGAGTACTAATGTCAGGTCTAGGGTTACAGTTAGGGATACTGTTAGGGTTAGTTTAAGGCTAGGTCTAGTTTAAGGGCTATGTTTAGGGTAAGGGCCAGTTTAGAGCTAGGTGTGTTTTTAGAGTCAGTGTCTTGCTCAGAGTTTGAGTTAGGTTTTGGTTAATTTTAGGGCTCGAATTAGCATTAGTGTTAGGGTTAGAGTTAGGGTTAGAGTAATTGATAGGGTTAGGTTTAGTGTTCAGTTTAGGTTTAGGTAAGGATAAGGTTAGTGTTAGTGATAGGTTTAGGGTTAAGCCTAAATGGATAGGGTTAGATTTAGGTTTAGGACTAGTATTAGTGTTAGGTTTAGTGTAACTGTTAGTGTTTGAGTGAGGATTAGGACTATAGCAAGGGTTAGGTTTATGGTTAGGTCTAGGGTTAGGTTTACAGTTAGGGTTAGTGTAGGTTTAGGGTTAGGACTAGGGTTAAGTTTACAGTTAGTGTTAGAGTAGGTTTAGGGTTAGGGCTAGTGTTATCATGATGTTTATAATTAGGGTTAGGGTAATGGGTGGGGTTAGAGCTATGTTTAGAGCTATGTTTGGGTTAGGCTTATGTTTAGGGTAATGGATAGGTTTAGGTCTAGGGTTAGGGTTACGTTTAGTCTAGGGTTAGTGTTAGGGTTAGGGTAAGTATTAGGGTTTGAGCTATGGTTAGGGCTAGGGTGACTGTTAGGGTTAGTGTCAGGTCTAGGTTTAGTATTAGGGTTAAGTTTAAGGCTAGGGTTATCATTAGGGTCAGGGTTATGTTTAGGGTAATGGATAGGGTAGAGATAGACTTAGAGCTAGGATAATGATTAGGATAAAGTGTAGAGTTAGGTTTAGGTTTAGGGCCAGTTATAGGGTTAGGGTTAGGTTTAGGGTAAAGGTTAGGGCTAGGGTTATGACTAGTGTTAAAACGAGGTGTAGAGCTCAGTTTAGAGATAGGTTTTGGGTTAGGTTAGGGCTACAGCTAATTTAAGAACTAGAGTTATGATTAGGGCTACTTTTAGTGTTACGGTTAGGGCTAGTATTACTTTTAGGTTTAGGTATACTTTTAGGGTGATGTTAGAGCTAGGGTTAGTGTAAGGTCAGAGTCAGGCTCAGGGTTAGTTTTAGGGTTAGGTTAGGACTGGAATTAGGGCTAAGGTTAGGGCTAGATGTAGGGCTAGGTTTTGGTTTAGGTTAAGGGTTAGGGTTAGGGCTATGGCTCAGTTTTGTTTTAGGGCTTGAACTAGGTTAGGGCTAGTTTTAGGATTAGTGTTAGTGTTAGGGCTAGTGTTAGTATGAGGTTTAGGCTTAGGGTTACGGTTGGACTTAGAGTTATGGTTAGTTCTAGGGTTAAGGCTAGGGCTAGTGTTAAGGCTAAGGTTAGGGCAAGTGTTAGGGTTATGGTAAGGGATAGGATTAGATCTAGGGATAGGGCTAGGGTGAGAGTTAGTGTTACTCTTAGTGCTAGTGGTAGGGTTAGGGCTAAATTAGGTCTAGGATCAGGTCTATGATTAGTGTAAGGGTTAAGTCTAGAGTTAGAATTAGGGTTAGATTTGGGTGAAGGGGTGGTGTTATAACAAGGTTCAGAACTAGGGTGAGGGGCAAAATTAAAGAAAGGGCTAGAGTTAGGGTTCGGGTTAGGATCAAGGCTAAGTTTAGGGCTAGGATGAGGGCTAGCGTTTGTGTTAGGGTTATGGAAAGAATTAGGGATAGGGCTAATATCAGGTCTAGGGTGATGGTTAGGGACAGTTTTGGGGTAAGATTTATTCCTAGGTCTAGTTTCAGAGTTAGGTTTAGGTTGAGGTTCAAGTTGAGAGCTGGGGGTATTATAATTCAGAGCCAGGTTTTTTGTTTTGGTTAGGTTGAGGTTTAGGGTTATGGCTCAAATTAGCATTAAGTTTGAGTTAGGGTAAGGAAAATGGATAAGGTTAGGTTTAGGCTTCATGTTTGGTTTAGGGCTTAGGTTAGATTTAGGGTAATGGATAGGATTTCGGTTGGGCTTAGGGTTAGCATTATGTTTATGGTTATCATGAGGGTAATGCATAGGGTTAGAGCTAGGGTTAGGCTAGGGTTATGTTTAGGATTAGGGCTTGAGTTAGGGTTAGGGTTAGGGTTAGGGTTAAGGCTAGGGTTAGGTTTAAGGTATGGGTTAGGGTTTGAGCTAGGGTTAGTGCTAAAGATAGGGTTAGGTTTAGGATTAGGTCTAGGGTTAGGATTAGGATTAGGTTTGGGGCTAGGGTTATGTTTAGGGTAAGGGCTAGGATTTGAGTGTTAGTGATAGGGCTAGGTCGAGGATTAGGTTCAGCCTTAGGTCTAGGGACAAGATTATGGTAGGTTTAGGTTTAGGGTTAAGGTTAGGTCTAGGGTTATCATTAGGGTTAGGATAAGGGTTAGTGTAATGGATATGGTTAGATGTAGGTTTAGGTTTAAATTTAGGGTTAGATTTAGTTTTAGAGTTAATGTTAAGGCTACAGTTATGGTGAGGTTTTGAGCTAGGGTTAAGGCTATGGCGAGTGTTAGTTTTAGGGTTAGGTCTATTGTTAGTTTTCTGATTAGGGTTAGGTTTACGGTTAGGGTTAAGGCTAGGGTTACTGTTAGGGTTCAGTTTAAGGTTAGTGTCATGTTTAGAGCTAGGGTGAGTGTTAGGATATGAGTCAGGGTCAGAGTTAATTTATGGGTTAGGGTTAGGACTAGATTAGGGCTAGGATTAGTTTTTGTTGTAGTTTAGTTTTTGGTTTAAGTTAAGGTTTAGGGTTATGCCTATTGCTCAGTTTTGTTTTAGTCCTAGGGTTTGAGTTAGGGATAGTTTTACAATTAATATTAGGGTTAGAGCTAGTGTTAATGTTAGGCTTAGACTTAGAGTTAGGGTTACATTTATAGTTAGGTTAGATCTAGGATTAGGCTAGGATTAAGGATAGGGCAAGGGTTAGGGCGATGGTTAGATTTATGGAAAGGGATAGTTTTAGAAAAAGGGATAGGGCTATTGTGAGAGTTAGAGTTAGTGATAGGGCTAAAATTAGAGTTAGGGTTTGGGATAGGGTTAAATTAGGGCTAGGATTAGGTCTAGAGTTAGTGTTTAGCTTAGGCCTAGTGATAGGGATAGGGTTAGGTTTAAGTTTAGGATAAAGAATGGCATTATATCTAGGTTTAGACATAGGGTGAGGGTTAGAGTTAGGGTTAGGGCTAGGGTTGGGGTTAGGGTTATGATTAAGGCTAGGTTTAGGGCTAGGATGAGGGATAGTGTTCATTTTAGATTCAGGGCGAGGATTAGTGCTAGGGCTAATATCACGTCTAGGGTTATGGATAAAGATAGTTTCGGGTTAGGCTTATGGCTACGTCTAGTGTAAGGGTTAGGTTTTGGGTAAGGGTCAGGTTTAGAGCTTGGGGAATTATTAGGACTATGATTTGGCTTAGGTAAGGATTTAGGTTTAAGGCTCAAATTAGCATTAGTGTTAGGGTTAGGTTATAGTTAGGGTTTGTTTTAATGTTCAGGTTTCATTTAGGGTAATTGATACAGTTAGTGTTAGTGATAGGGCTAGGGTTAGGCTTAGGGTTAGCATTAGGGTAAGGTTTATGTTTAGGGTAATTCATAGGGTTATATGTTAGGTTAGAACTAGAGTTATGGTTAGGAATATGCCTTGAGTTAGGGTTAGAGTTAGTGTTACAAATAGGGTTAGGGTTAGGTTTAGGGTTATGGTTAGCATAAAGGTTAGGTTTTGAGCTAGGGTTAGGGCTAGGTTTAGGGTTAGGTCTAGGGATAGGATTACGGTAGGTTTAGGGTTAGGGTTAGAGTTAGGGCTAGGGTTATCATTAATGTTAGGGTTTGGGTTAAGGTAAAGGATAGGGTTAGGTTAGGTTTAGATTTGGTTTAGAGTTAGAATTAGTTATAGGGCTAGGATTGGAGCTATGGTTCTGTTTAGGTTTATGGTTAGGTTTATGATTTGATCTAGAGTTAGGACTATGCTGAGTTTAATATTAGGGTTATATCTATGGTTATTTTTCTGGTTAGGGTTAGGGTTAACATTAGGGTTCAGGCTAGGATTATCAATATGTTTAGGTTTAGGGTTAGGGTTATGGGTAGGTTTAGAGCTAGGTGTAGGGCTAGGTTAAGTTTAGGATTTGGGCTAGGGTTAAGGTGAGAGTTAGGGATATGTCTAGGCTTATGTTTAGGGTAAGCATTAGGCTTTTAGCTATCTTAGGACTAAGGTGAGGGCTAGGTTTAGGTATAGGGCTAGTGTTAGTTTTAGGGTTATGTTTAGGGCTAGGTTTAGCCATAAAATTAGCTCTATGTTTAGAGTTTGGTTTAGGCCTGGGGTTAGGGCTATGGGTAATTAAGATCTAGGGCTACTTTTGTGGCTGGGTCTAGAATTAGGTTTAGGTTTTGGTTAGTTTCTGGTTTAGAGTTAAGTTTAGTGTTAAAGCCAGGGTCAGTATTTGAGTTAGAGTTAAAGTTAGGTTTAATGCCAGAATTAGGACTAGGTTTATGTCTAGGGGTAGAGTTAGTGTTTGAGTTAGGTGAAGGGTTTTTTTTTTTAGCGCTAGGGCTAGGATTTTGTTTAGGTCTAGAGCTAGAGTTCAGGCTAGATTTAGGATTAGGTTTAGGTCTAGAGCTAGTGGTAAGGTTAGGTTTAGGTATAAGGTTATAAGTAGGGCTAGTGTTAGGGTTTGGTTTAGGGTTAGGGTCAGGTTTAGACCTAGGATTTATGTTGTGGTCAGAATAAGGGTCAGGGTTAGGGTTAGGGTTTGGGATAATATTAGAACTAGAATGAGATCTAGTGTTAGGACTATTAATAGGGTTAGGATTTGGTTAGCCTAAGGATTAGGAATAGGTCTAGGGTTACATTAGGTTTAAAGTTTTGCTCAGGGTAAGGGTTAGGCCTAGGATTAGGTTTAGGGTTAGGGTTAAAGCTAGGTTTAGGGCTAAAATTTGGGCTAGTTTTTGAGGTTTAAGGCTAGGGTCAGTGCAATGGCTAATATAAGAACTAGGATTACAATTAGGGGTAGGGGTAGGGGTAGGTCAAGTGTTAGGGTTAGATTTAAGGTTAGGGTGATATTTATAGCTAGGGTTAGTGTTAGCATACCAGTCAGGTCAGTGTTAGTATTATGGTTAGGGTTGGGACTCAAATTAAGGCTAGATTTACTGTTAGGTTTCAGTTTAAGTTTAGGGTGGTGTTTAGAGCTAGGATGAGTGTTAGGATAAAAGTCAGGTTCAGGGTTATTTTTAAATTATGATTAGGACTCGAATTAGGGCTAGGGTTAGATGTAGGTGTAGTGCTAGGATTTGGTTTAAGTTAAGGTTAGTGTTAGGCCTGTTTCTCGGTTTTGTTTTAATGCTATGTTTAGGGTTAGGGCTAGTTTCATGATTAGCTTTAGGGTTAGGGTAGGGTTATGGTTAGGTTTAGGATTAAGGCTAGATTTAAGGCTAGGATTAGGGCTAGGTTTTGTGTTAGGTTTAGGGCAAGAATTAGGGCTAGGACTAATGTCAGGTCTAGGTTTATAGTTAGTGATATTTTTAGGGTTAGGTTTATGGCTAGGTCAAAATAAAGTGTTATGTTTAGGGAAAGGGTCAGATTAAGAGCTGGGGTATTATTAGGGTCAGGGTTTGGGTTAGGTTAAGGTTTAGGGTTAAGGCTCAAATTACCATTAAGTTTAGAATTAGGGTTAGGGTAATGTATAGTGTTAGGTTTAGGATTCAGGTTAGGTTTAAGGTAATGGATATGGTTAGGGTTTGTGATAGGTAGGGTTAGGCCTAGGGTTAGGATTAGGGTTATGGTTATTGTTAGGGTAATTTATAGGGCTAGACCTAGGGTTAGGGCTAGGATAATGGTTAGGATTAGGGCTAGAATTAGAGTTATGGTCAGGGTTAGGGCGAGGGTTACACTTAGGATTAGGTTTAGGCTAAAGTTTATGGTTTCAGCTAGGAGTTTTGCTATGGCTAAGTTTAATTTAGGGTTTAGTCTAGGGTTATGGTCATGGTTCGTGTAACGGTTAGGGCTAGAGTTATCATTAGGGTTAGGGTAATAGGTTTAGATGTCAGGTTAAAGAAAGGGTTAGGTTTATGTTAGCATTAGGTTTATGATTAGGGTTAGGGTTTGTGCTAGCTTAGATTTAGTTTTAGGATTAGGTTCACTGTTAGATTTAGGGTTAGGTTTATGTTTAGGTTAGGGTAGGTTTAGCTTTAGGTGTAGTGTTATCATTATGGTTAAGTTTAGGTTTAGGGTATTGGGTAGGGTTCAAACTAGGATTAGGGCTAGGATTAGGGCTGGGGTTAGAATTAGGGTTAGCCCGTGGGTTAGTGTTATGGTTAGGTTAAGGGTAAGGGTTAGGAATTGAGCTAGGTTTAGGCCTAGGGCGAGGGTTAGGGTTACAGTCTGGGCTAGGGTAGGGTTAGGGTTAAGTTTAGGGCTAGGATAAGAATTAGTTTTAGGGTTATTGTTAAAGTAATGGATAGAGTTAGAGCTAGGGTTTAAGCTATGGTTACTGTTAGGATTAGGGCTAGAGTTAGGGTGAGGTTTAGGGTGTGGGCTAGGGTTATGTTTAGGTAAGGTTTAGGGTTTTAGCTAGGGTTAGGGATAGAACAAGGGTTATGGTTAGCATAGGGCAGATTTAGAGTTAAGGTTATGCTTAGGATTCGGTTTAGGGCTGTAATTAGGGCTAGGATTTGTGTGAGATGTTTAGGGCTACTGTTAGGTATATGGGTAATATAAGACCAAGAGTTATGGTTATGGCTAGATTTAGAGTTCATCTAGTGTTAGGGTTAGTTTTTGGGTTAGGATAAGGTTTAGAGTTAGGGTTTTTGTTAGGGTAAATGTCAGGATTCAGGATAGGATTAGGTTTAGGGTTAGGTCCAGAATGAGGACTAGGATTAGGTCTAGGGATAGAGTTAGTGTTTGATTTAGGCTAAGGTTTATTGTTAGGGCTAAGGCTAGGGTTATGGCTATATTTAGGATTAGGTTTAGGTCCAGGGCTAGTGTTAGTGTTGGATTTAGGGTTAGGGTTACTTGTAGGGCTAGGGTTAGGTTTCGGATAAGGGTTAGGGTAAAGTTTAAACCTAGGTTTAGTGTTAGGGTCAGAATAAGGGTCAGGTTAAGTTTAGAGGGTTTGGGTTAAGTTTAGAGCTAGAATGAGGGCTAGGTTTAGGACTACTAGTAGAGTTAGGGTTTGGGGTAGGCATAGAATTAGGGTTAGGACTAGGGTAGCAATAGGGTGAGGTTTTGACTAAGTGTAAGAAATAGGGTTAGAGCTAGGATTTTGACTAGGGATAGGGTTAAGGTTAGGGCCAGGGTTAGGGTTAGGGTTAAAGCTAGGGTTAGGCCTTGGATTAGGGCTAGGTTTTTGTGTTAGGTTTAGGGCTATGGCTAATTTAAGAACTGGCAATACCATTAGGGCTAGTTTTAGGGTTAGGTTGAGGTTGAGGTCTAGTGTTAGGATTAGGTTTAGGGATAGGGTGATGTGTAGAGCTAGGATTAGTGTTAAGGTCAGAGTCAGGGTTAGTATTAGTTCTAGGGTTAGGGTTAGGACTTGAATTAGGGCTAGGTTTAGGGCTAGGTGTAGGATTAGGGTTTGGTTTAGGTTAAGGTTTAGGGTCAGTGCTAAGGCTTCGTTTTGCTTGAGGGCTAGGGCTAGGGTTAGGGCTAGTTTTCAAATTAGTGTTAGGGTTAGAGCTAATGTTAGGGTGTGGTCTAGGCTTACAGTAGGGTTAGATTTAGAGTTAGGGTTAGATCTAGGTTTAGGGCTACAGTGAAGTTTAGGGCTAGGGTTAGGGCTAGAATTTGAGTTATCATAAGGGATAGGGTTAGAACTAGGGATAGGTCTAGGGCGAGAGTTAGAATTAGTGTTAGTGTTAGGGTTAGATTAAGGGTTAGAATTAGGGCTTAATTAGGGCTAGAATTAGAGCTAGGTTTATTATTATGGCTGAGCCTAGGTTTATGGCTAGGGTTATTATTATGGTTATGGTTAGGTATGATGTTATAGCCTGCTTTGAAACTAGGGCGAGGGTTAAAATTAGGGTTAGGTCTTAGGTTAGGGTTAGGTTTTAGATTAAGGCTAAGACTAGGGCTAGGATTAGGACTAGAGTTTGTTTTAGTGTTAGGGGTTTATTAGGGCTAGGGCTAATGTCAGGTCTAGGGTTATGGTCAGAGATAGTTTTAGGGTTAATATTATTAGTGTTAGGATTAGGTTTATGGATATGATTAGGTTTAGGGTTCAGGTTAGGTTTAGGGTAATGTATAGGTTTAGGGTTAGGAATAGGTTTAGGGCTATCCTAGGGTTAGCATTAGGGTTAGGATTAGGATTAGGGTAATGAATAGGGATACAGCTTGAGTTAGGGCTAGGTTTATGGTTAGGATTAAAGCTAGGGTTAGGGTTATGTTTTGGGTTTTGTCAAGGATAGGGTTAGGGTTAGATTTAGGGTAAGGGTTAGGGCTAGAATTAGGGTTATGGTTAGTGTCAAAGGTAGTGTTTGGTCTCCAATTAGGGATAGGTTTTGGGTTAGGTTAGGGCTAGGTTTAGGGCTATAACCAATGTAAGAACTAGGGTTATAATTAGAACTAGTTTTAGGATTAGGGTTAGGGCTACGTCTAGGGTTAGGTTTAGGTTTAGGTTTTGAGTGATGTTTAGAGGTAGGGTTAGTGTTAGTGTCATAGTCAGGGTCAGGGGTTTTTTTAGGGTTAGGGATAGGAATCGAATTAGAGCTAGGTTTAGGGTTAGGTGTAGGCTTAGGGTTTGGTTTTATGTTAAAAGTTAGGGTGAGGGCTATGGCTCAGTTGTTTTGTAGGGCTAGGTGTAGGGTAGGGCTAGTTTTAGGATTAGCATTAGTGTTATGGCTTGTGTTAGTGAGACCTTTAGCTTAGGGTTAGGGTTAGATTTAGAGTTAGGGTTAGATATAAGATTAGGGCTAGAGCTAGTGTTAGGGATAATGAAAAGGCAAGTGATAGGATTATAGTAAGGGATAGGGTTAGAACTAGAAATAAAACTAAGGCGAGAGTTAGAGTTAGTCTTAGGGCTAGGGTTAGGTTAGGTTTAGGGCTAAATTAGGACTAGGATTAGGTCTAGCCTTTGTATTAGTGTTAGGCCTAATTTTAGGCTTAGGTTTAGGTTTAGGGATAGGGTTAGGTTTAGTGGAAGGGATAGGCTTGAAGCTAGTTTTAGGGATAGGTCGAAGGTTAGAAGTCGGTTAGGGCAAGAATTATGGTTTGATTTAGTAATAAGGCTAGGTTTAGGGCTAGGATGGGGGCTAGGGTTTGTTTTAGGGTTATGGCAAGAAATAGGGTTAGGACTAGTGTCAGGTCTAGGCTTACATTAGGGATATATTGAAGGTTAGATTTATGGCTAGGTCTAGTGTAAGGGTTCAGTTTAGGGTAAGTGTCAGTTTTAGAGCTAGGGGTATTAATAGGGTTAGAATTAGATTTCGGGTTTGGTTTAGGTTAGGGTTTAGGTCTAGAGCTTGATTTAGCATTAGGGTTTGGTTAGGGTAATGATAGATTTAGGATTAGGATTCATGTTAGGTGTAGGGTAATTGATAGGGTTAGAGTTAGCAAAAGGGTTAGGGTTAGGCCTAGGGTTAGCCTTAGGGTTATAGTTGTGCTTAGGATAATGGATAGGGTTAGGGCTAGGGTTATGGTTTGTATTAGGGCTAGAGTGGTAGGCCTAGGTTTAGGGTTAGGTTTAGGTTTAGGATATGGTTTAGAGTTTGAGCTAGGGTTAGCACAAGGTCAAGTGTTAGATTTAGGGTTAGGTCTAGGTTATAGTTAAGGTTAGTGTCAAGGTTAGTGTTAAGGTTAGGGATAGGGTTATCATTAGGTTTAGGGTATTGGATAGGGTTTGATGTTTGTTAGGTTTAGGGTTAGGGTTAGGTTTTGGCTTAAGTTTAGGATTAAGGATAAGCTTAGGGTTAGGTTAAAGTTAATGGTTAGGTTTTGAGCAAGGGTTAGCCCTATGGCAAAGGTTAGGTTTATGGTTATGTCTAGGGTTAGTTTTAGGGTAGATTTAGGGTAAGGGCTAGGGTTATCATCAGGGTTAGGGTTAGGATTAGGGTAATGGGTAGGGTTAGAGCTAGGCTTTGGCCTAGGGTTATCATTAAGTTTAGGTTTAGAGTTAAGGTAATATGTAGGCTTAGAGCTAGGGTTAGGGATAGGGTTAAGGTTAAGATTAGGACTAGGGTTAAGGTTAGGTTTAGGTTTATGCCATGAGTTAGTGTTAGGGTTAGGTTAAGTTTAAGGGTTAGGGATTGAGCTAGTGTTTGGACTAGGACGAGGACTAGGGTTAAAGCCAGTGTGAGGGTTAGTGCTACAGTTAGCATTAGGGTTAGGGTTAGGGTTAGGTTAATGGACAGAGTTAGAGGTAGGTTTCAGCCTATGGCGATGGCTAGTTTTAGGGTTAGTGATATGGCTAAGTCTAGTGTTAGAGTTATGTTTTTTGTTAGGATTAGGTTTAGAGCTAGGGTTTGTGTTAGGGTAAGGGTCAGTGTTTGAGTTAGGGTTAGGTTTATTGTTAGGCACAGCATTAGGATTAGAGTTTGGTCTAGGGGTAGGGTTAGTGTTTTGGTTAAGTTAAGGGTTATTATTAGGGCCACGACTAAGTTATTGTTTAGGGCTAGGCCTTGAGTTATCACTAGATAAAGGATTAAGTGTAGGTCTAGGTCTAGTGTTAGGGTAAGGTTTAGTTATAGGGTTACAGGTAGTGCCAATGTCAGGGGTCGGTTTAGCGTTAGGGTCAGGTTTAGACCTATGGTTAGTGTTAGGGTCAGAATAAGGGTCAGGGTTAGGGTTAGGGTTTGGGATAGTGATAGAGCTAGATTGAGGATTAGGGTTAGGACTAGTAATAGAGTTAGGTTTGGGGTTAGGCTAAGAATTAGGTTTAGAACTAGAGTAGCTTTAGGGTTAGAGTTTCACTTATGGTAAAGGATAGGGTTAGCACTAGTGTTAGGGCTAGGGTTAGGATTAGGGTTAGGGCTAGGGTTAGGTTTAAGGTTAGGGTTAAAGCTAGGGTTAGAGCTTGCATTATGGCTAGGCTAGGTTTTGTGTTATCTTTAGGGCTACGGCTAATGTAAGAACTACGATTACAATTAGGGCCAATTTTAGGTTTAGTGTTACGTCTAGATTTAGTGTTTGGTAAGGTTTAGGGTTAGGGTTATGTTTAGGGTAATGAATAGGTTGGGGTTAGTAAATGTGTTAGGGTTAGGCCAAGGGTTAGCATTAGGGTTACGATTAAGGTTAGGGTTAGGGTAATGGATAGGGTTAGAGCTAGGGTTAGGGCTAGGGTTATGGTTAGAGTCAGTGTTAGTATTAGTGTTAGGTTTAGGGTTAGTGCAAGGATTAAAGTTAGGGTTAGGTTTAGAGTAAGGGTTAGAACTTCGTTAAGGTTTAGAGTTAGGGTTGAAGCTAGGGTTGGGGCTTGCATTAGGGCTAGATTTTGGGTAACATTAGGGCTAGTGTTAGGGATACAGCTAATGTAAGATCTAGGGTTATGATTAGGGCTAATTTTAGGGTTACAGTTAGGACTAAGTCTAGTTTTATGGTTAGGTTTAAGTTCAGGATTATGTTTTGAGCTAGGGTTAGTGTTAGGTTCAGAGTCAGGGTCAGGGTTAGTTTTAGGGTTGGGGATAGGACTCGGATTAAGGGTAGGCTTAGGGCTAGATGTAGGGTTAAGATTTGGTTTAGGTTAAGGGTTAGGGTTAGTGCTATGGCTCGTTATGTTTTAAGGCTAAGGATAAAGTTAAGGGTATTTTTTTTTAATTTTTTATTGTTGGTTGTTCAAAACATTACAAATTTCTTGACATATCATATTCCACACTTTGATTCAAGTGGGTTATGAACTCCCACCTTCACCCCATACACAGATTGCAGAATCACATCAGTTACACATCCATTGATTTACATATTGCCATACTAGTGTCTGTTGTATTCTGCTGCCTTTCCTATCCTCTACTATCCTCCCTCCCCTCCCCTCCCCTCCCCTCTTCTCTCTCTACCCCCTCTACTGTCATTCATTTCTCCCCCTTGTATATTTTCCCCTTTCCCCTCACTTCCTCTTGTATGTACTTTTGTATAACCCTGAGGGTCTCCTTCCATTTCCATGCAATTTCCCTTCTCTCTCCCTTTCCCTCCCACCTCTCATCCC
>NW_026005825.1:258724-260582 GCF_001458135.2 Marmota marmota marmota | reverse complement strand
TTTTTTTTATCCATTCGTCTATTGAAGGGCATCTAGGTTGGTTCCACAGTCTTGCTATTGTGAATTGTGCTGCTATGAACATCGATGCAGCAGTTAATATTAGTGTTATTGCTAGTGATAGGGTGAATTTAGGCTTAGGGGTACATTTAGAGTTATGGTTAATTCTAGGGTTAGGGCTATGGCTAGGGTTAGGGCTAAGGTTAGGTCTAGTGTTTGGGTTATGGTAAGAGACAGGGTTAGATCTAGGAGTAAAGCTAGTGTGATAGTTAGAGTTAGTCTTAAGGCTAGGGTTAGGGTTAAGTATAGGGCTAAATTAGAGCTAGGAATATGTCTAGGATTGGTGTTAGGGTTAGGCCTAGGGTTAGGGCTATGTTTAGGATTAGGTTTAGGGTTAGGTTAAGGGAAAGGGATGGGGTTACAACTAGGTTTAGGGCTAGGGTGATGATTAGAATTGGGTTTAGGTCTAGGGTTAGCTTTGTGTTAGAATTAAGGCTACATTTGGGGTTAGGATGAGGGCTAGGGTTTGTGTTAGGGTTAGGGCAAGATTTAGTGATAGGGATAATGTCAGGTTTAGGGTTATGGCTAGGGATAGTTATAGGGTTACTTTCATGGCTAGGTCTAATGTTAGGTTAAGGTAAGGCCCGGTTAAGAGTAAAATATATTTTTATGGTCAGGGTCAGGTTTTGGGTTTGTGTTAGGTTAATTATTAGGATTAGGGCTCAAATTAGTGTTAGGGTTAGAATTAGGCTTAGGTTTATGGATAGGTATAGATTTAGGATTCAGGTTAAGATTAGGTAATTGGTAGGTTTAAGGTGAGTGATAGGGTTAGGGTTAGGCCTAGGGTTAGTATTTGGGCTAGGGTTATTGTTAGGGTAATGAATAGCATGAGAGCTAGGGTTAGGGCTAGGGTGTTGGATAGGATAAGGGCTAGGGTTAGGGTTTGGGTTAGGTTTAGGGTACAGGTTAGGTTTTGAGCTAGGGTTAGTGCTAGGGTGAGGGTTAGGTTTAGGATTATGTCTAGGGTTAGATTTATGGTTAAGGTTAGGGTTAGTGTTAGAGTTATGGCTAAGGTTATCTTTAGAGTTAGGTTAATGGATAGGGTTAGATGTCAGGTTAGGGTTGGGGTAGTTTTACGTTTAGGGTTAGTTTGGGGTTAGGGCTAAGATTATCATTAGTGTTAGGGTAATGGATAGGGTTAGATGTCAGGTTTGGGTTAGGGTTAGTTTTAGGTTTAGGGTTAGTGTTAGGGTTTAGGCTAAGTAAGGTTTAGGGTTTTATCTAGGGTTAAATCTACAATGAGGGTTAGGTTTAGGGTTAGGTCTAGGATTAGGTTTACAATTAGGATTATAGCTAGGGTTACCATTAGGGTTAAGGTTCAGTTTAAGTTAATCGATAATTTAAGAGATAGTATTAGGGCTAGTGTTAACATTATGATTAGGGCTAGGATTAGGTTTAGGGATAGGGCTAGGGTTATGTTTAGGTTTCGGTTTTGGGTTTTATCTAGGGTTAGGTCTAAGGCGTGGGTTAGGGTTAGTGTGAGGGTTAGGCTTAGGGTTAGGTATAAGGTTAGGTTAGGTTGAGGATTACACTTTGGGCTAGATTTAGGCCTCGAATTAGGGCTAGGTTTTGTGTTAGGTTTAGAGCTAGTTTTAGTGCTATGGTAATGTAAGGGTTATGTTTACAGTTATGGCTAGGTCTAGTGTTTGGTTTAAGTTTCGGTTAGTGTCACTTTGATAGCTAGGGTTAGTGTTAGCATTAGAGTCTGTGTTTGGATTAGGGTTAGGGTTAGGGCTAGAGCCAGAATTAGGATTGGTTAGGTCTAGAGTTAAGGTTAGTGTTTGGCTTAGGTTAAGGGTTA
>NW_026005825.1:248154-255718 GCF_001458135.2 Marmota marmota marmota | reverse complement strand
ATATGGCTAGATTTATGATTAGGTTTAATCTAGGGCTAGTGTTAGGGTTAGGTTTAGATATAAGGTTATGGGTAGGGCTAGTGTTAGGGTTTAGTTTAGGTTAAGGGTCAGAATAAGGGTCAGGGTTAGGGTTTAGATTTGGGTTATGGTTAAAACAAGAATGAGAGCTAGGATTAGGACTAGTAATACGGTTAGGGTTTCGGTTACACTAAGGATTAGTTTTAGGAGTAGGGTTAGCATTAGGACTAGGGTTAGCATTAGGGTTGGGGTTTGGCTAGGGTAAAGGATAATGTTAGAGCTAGGGTTAGAGCTAGGGTTCGGGTTAGGGTTAGGGCTAGTGTTAGAATTAGGGTTAGGTTGAAACCTAGGGTTAGGTCTCAGATTTGGGCTAGGTTTTGGTTACCATTAGGTTTAAGGTTATGGCTAATGTATGATCTAGGGTTATGATTAGAACTAGTTTTAGATTTAGGGTTAGGACTAGGTCTAGTGTTAGGGTAAGTTTTAAGTTTAGGGTGATGTTTAGAGGTAGGGTTAGTGTTAATGTCAGAGACAGGTTCAGGGGTAGTTTTAGGGTTAAGATTAGGACTCAAATTAGGGCTAGGCTTAGGGCTAGATGTAAGGTTAGGGTTTGGTTTAGGTAAAAGTTTAGGGTTAGCGTTATGGCTCAGTTTTGTTTTAGGGCTAAGCCTATGGTTAGGGCTTGCTTTAGGATTAGCGTTAGGGTTAGGGATAGTGTTAGGGTTAGGTTTAGGTGTAGAATTAAGGTTAGATTTAGAGTTAGGTTTAGATCTAGGGTTAGGGCAAGGTGTAAGGTTAGGGCTAGGGTTATTCTAGGCTATGGCTAGGAATAAGGTTATGGTAAGTGATAGGGTTAGAATTAGGGCTAGGGCTAGGGAAAGAGTTATAGTTAGTCTTAAAGCTAGGGTTAGGGTTAGGTTTAGGATTAGGGCTAGGGTTAGTTTTAGGGTTATTCCTAGGGTTAAGTTTAGGTCTAAGGTTAGTGTTAGGGTAAGGGTTTGGTTTAGGATTAGGGTAAGCAATGGGGTTATAACTAGGTTTAGGGCTAGGGAAAGGGTTAAAATTAGGGTTAGGTTTGATTAAGGCTAGGTTTTGGGCTAGGACGAGAGCTACTGTTCATGTTAGGGTTAGGGCTAGGATTAGCACTAGGGCTAATGTCAGGTCTAGGGTTATACTTAGGGATAGGTTTTTGGTTATGTTTATTGTTAGGTCTAGTGTAAGGGTGAGATTTAGAGTAAGGGTCAAGTTTGCAACTATGTGTATTATTAGGGTCAGTGTTTGGCTTAAGGTTTGGTTTAGGTTACGGTTTAGGTTTAGGGGTCGAATTAGCATTAGGGTTAGAGTTAGTGTTAGGGTAATAAATAAGCTTAGGATTAGGGTTCAGGTTAGTTTTAGAGCAATGAATAGGTTTAGGGATTGTGATAGGGTTAGGGTTAAGCCTAGGGTTAGCATTAGGTTTAGGATTTTGGTTAGGGTAATGGATAGAATTAGAGCTAGGGTTAGGGCTAGGGTTATGGTTAGGATTAGGGCTAGGGTTAGGGTAATGGATATAATTAGAGCTATGGTTAGGGCTATGGTTCAGGTTAGGATTAGGGCTAGTGTTAGGTTAGGGTTTGGGATAGGGCTAGGGTTATGTTAAGGGTAAAGTTTAGGCTTTGAGCTAGGGTTAGATCTAAAGCGAGGCTTAGGGTTATGTTTAGGGCTAGGGTTAGGTTTAGGGTTACACTTAGTCTATGTTCAGGCCTAGGATTAGGGTTAGGTTTTGTGTTAGTTTAGGCCTAGGGTTAGGGCCACTGGTAATGTAAAAGGTAGGGGCAGGGCTAGTTTTAGGGTTCAGGTTATAGATAGGTATATTGTTAGGATTAGGTTTTGGTTTAGGGTGAGCTTTGGAGCTAGGATTATGTTAGGGTCAAGGCCAGTGTTCATGTTAGAGTTAGTGTGGGGTTTAGGGCCAGAATTAGGACTAGGGTTAGGTCAAGGGATAGGGTTAGAATTTGGATTAGGTTAATGATTATTGTTAGGGCTAGGGCTAGGTTCTTGTTTAGGTCTAGGGCTAGAGATATGGCTAGATTTAGGATTAGGTTTTAGTCTAGGGCTAGTGTTATGTTTAGGTTTATGTATAGGATTACCGGTAGGGCTAATGTTAGGGTTTGGGTTTGGCCTAGGGTCAGGTTTAGACCTATGGTTAGTGTTAGGGTCAGATTAAGTGTCAGTGTTAGAGTTTGGGTTTGGGTTAGGGTTAGAGTTAGAACAAAGCTTAGGGTTAGGGCTAGTAATAGGGTTAGGGTTTGGGTTAGGCTCTGGATTAGGGATAGGACTAGGGTTAGCATTAGGTTTAGTGTTTAGCTTAAGTTAATGGATAGGGTATGAGCTAGGGTAAGAGCTATGGTTAGAGCTAGAGTTAGGGTATGGTTTAGGGCTAGTTTTAGGGTTAGGGTTAAAAATATGGTTAGCACTAAGATTTGGGCCAGGTTTTGGGTTAGGTTGAGACTAGTGTTAGGCCTACAACTAATGCATAATCCAGGGTTATGATTAGGGCTACTTTTTGGTAAGTGTTATGGTTAGGTCAAGTGTTAGGGTTAGGGTTACCGTTAGAGTGATACTTAGAGCTAGGGTTAGTGTTAGTGTCAGGGTCAGTGTTCAGGTTATAGTTAGGGTTAGGGTTAAACCCAGAATTATCACTAGAGTTAGGTCTAGGGGTAGGGTTAGTGTTTGTGTTTGGTTAAGGTTTATCATTAGGGCTATGGATAGGTTTTGTTTAGGTCTAGGGCTAGAGATATGGCTAGATTTAGGATTAGGTTTAGGTCTAGGGCTAATGTTAGGGTTAGGTTTAGATATAGGTTTATTTCTAGTGCTAGTGTTAGGGTTCTGTTTATGGTTAGGGTCAGGTTTAAACATACAGTTATCGCTAGGGTCAGAATAAGTGTCAGGGTTAGGTTTAGGGTTTGGGTTATGGTTAGAGCTAAAATTGGGGCTAGGGTTAGGCTAGTAATAGGGTGAGGGATTGGGTTAGGCTAAGGTTTAGGGTTAGGCCTAGGGTTAGCATTAGGGTTAGGGTTAGCATAGGGTAAGGGATAGGATTAGAGCTAGGATTAGGGCTATGTTTAGGGTTAGGATTAGGGCTAGTGTTAGGTTTAGTTTTAGGGTTAAAGCTAGGGTTAGGTCTTGCATTAAGGCTAGGTTTTGGTTAGAATTAGGGCTAGGTTTAGAGTTATAGCCAATTTATGGACTACGGTTACAATTTGGGCTAGTTATAGGATTAGGGTTAGGATTAGGTCTAGTGGTAGGGTTAGGTATAACATTAGGGTGATGTTTATAGCTAGGGTTAGTATTAGGGTCGAATTCAAGGTCACAGTATTTTTAGAGTTAGTGTTTGGACTCAAATTAGGGCTAGGGTTAGGGCTAGGTGTAGTGTTAGGTTTTCATTTAGGTGAAGTTTTAAAGTTAGGGCTATGGCTCGGTTTTGTTTTAGGGCTAGGGCTATGGTTAGGGCTAGTTTTAGGCTTAGCATTAGGTTTAAGGCTAGTGTTAGGTTTAGGTTTAGCTTAGAGTAAAAGTTAGATTTAGATTTAGGATTAAATCTAGAGTTAGAACTAGGTAAAGGGCTAGGGTGAGAGTGAGAGTTAGTCTTACAGCTAAGCTTAGAGTTTGGTTAGGTATAAGGCTTAATTAGGGCTAGTAATAGGGCTAGGTTTATGGTTATGTTTAGGCCTGTGGTTAGTTTAGGCTTAGGGTTAGGTTTAGTGTAAGCGAGGGGGTTAGAGCTAGGGATAGGGCTAGGGTGAAGGTTAGAATTAGGGTTAGGGCTAGGGTTTCATTAGAGTTATGGTTAAGGCTAGGGTTAGGTCTAGAATAAGAGCTAGGGTTTGTGTTAGGGTTTGGGCTAGGATTAGTGTTAGGGCGAATATCAGATCTAGGGTTACGGTTGGGGATAGTTTTAGGGTTACGTTTATGGCTATGTTTAGTGTAACTGTTAGGTTCTGGGTAAGGGTCAAGTTTAGAGATAGGGGTATTATTAGGGTCAGAGTCAGGTTTAGGGTTTTGTATAGGTTAGGGTTTAGGGTTAGGGCTCGAATTAGCATTAGGGTATGGGTTAGTGTAATTATAGGGTTTGGTTTAGGGTTCAGGTTAGATTTAGCATAATGGATAGGGTTACAGTTAGGGATAGGGTTAGATTTAGGCCTAGGGTTAGCATTATAATTAGGGTTATTTTTAGGGTAATTGATAGAGTTAGAGCTAATTTTAGGGCTAGGGTTATGGATAGGATTAGGGCTAGGGTTAGGGTTAGGGTTATGGGTTTGGTTTGTGTTAATTTTAGGGCGAGAATTACAGCTAAGGTAAATATCAGGTTTAGGGTTATGGTTAGGGTTAGTTTTAGGGTTAAGTTTATGGCTACGTCTAGTATAAGGGTTAGGTTTAGGGTAGGGTCAGTATTAGAACTAGGTATATTATCATGGGAAGGGTCAGAGTTAGGGTTTGGGTTAGGTTTTGGTTTAGGGTTAGGGCTTGAATTAGCATTATGGTTAGGGTTAGGGTAATGATAGTGTTAGGTTTAGGGTTCAGGTTAGGTTTAGGTTAATGAAATAGGTTAGGGTTAGGGATAAGTTTAGGGTTAGGCCTAGGGTTACCATTAGAGTTATGGTTATGGTTAGGGTAATGGATAGGGTTAGAGCTAGTGATACAGCTAGGGTTAGGTTTAGAATTCTGGCTAGTTTTATGGTAAGGTTTAGGGCTAGGTTCTGGTTTAGGTTTAGGTTTAGGGTTAGGGTTAAAGCTAGGGTTAAGGCTCAGATTAGGGCTTGGTTTGGGGTTTGGTTAGGGCTATGGCTAATATATGAACTAGTGTTGCAATTAGTGCTAGTTCTAGGGTTAGGGTTAGGGCTAGATCTAGTGTTACAGTTAGGTTTAGGGTTAGGATGATGTTTGGAGTGAGGGTTATTGTTAGGGTCAGTGTCAAAGTCAGGGATAGTTTTAGGGTTAGGGTTAGAACTCGAATTAGGGTTAAAGTTAGTACTAGGTTTATGGTTAGGGTTTGGTTTAGATTAAGGGTTAGGGATATAGGTTGTTTTTGTTTTAGGGCTAGGGCTACGGTTAAGGCTAGATTATGGATTAGCATAAGGGTTATGGCTAGTGTTAGGTTGATGTATAGGCTTAGGGTTAGGGTTAGATTTAGAGTTAGGTTTAGATCTAGGGTTAGCGCTAGGGCTAGGGCTAGGATTAGGGTGAAGGTTATGGTTATAGTAACAAATATGGTTAGAACTGGGGAAACACCTAGGGCGAGAATTAGAGTCAGTCATAGTAGTAGTCTTAGGGTTAGGGTAAGGGTTAGAGGTAAATTAGGGCTAGGGTTAGGGCTAGGGTTATGGCTAAATTAGGGATAAGATTAGGGCTAGTGTTAAGGTTAAGGTTAGAGCTAAATTAGGGCTAGGGTTAGGGCTAGGGTTAGTGTTAGGTTTAGGGCTAAATTAGGGCCAGTATTAAAGCTAGGGTTTTGTTAGGATTAGACCAAGTTATTGGGCTAGAGGTTAGGGTTAGCATTGGTGTTAAGGTTAAGTTTAGGGGAATGAGTGGGGTTATAGCTAGCTTTAGGGCTAGGGTGAGTGTTAGAATTAGCATTAGGCCTAGGGTTATGGTTCAGGTTAGGATTAAGGCTAGATTTAGGGCTAGGTTAAGGACTAAGGTTTCTGTTAGGGTTATGGCTAGGGCTACTATCTGGTCTAATATCAGGTCAAGGGTTAATATCTAGGGCTAATATTAGGTCTAGGGTTAATGTTAAGGATAGTTTTAGGGTTAGATTATGGCTAGGTCTAGTGTAAGAGTTAGGTTTAGAATAATGGTCAGCTTTAGGGCTAGGGTTAATATAAGGGTTAGGGTCAGGATCAGGGTGAGCATTTGGTTTAGCTAAAGGTTTAAGATTAGGGCTCAAATTAGCATTTGCATTAGGTTTAGGGGTAGCATAATGGATAGGGTTTAGCTTAGATTTCAGTTAAGGTTTAGGGTAATGGATGGGTTAGGTTTAGTGATCGGGTTAGCTTTAGCATTAGGTTTAGGGTTATTTTTAGTGTAATGGATAGGATTAGAGCTAGGGTTAGGGCTAGGTTATGGTTTGGATTAAGTTTAGGATTAGGGCTAGGTTTAGTTATAGGGCTAGGGTGTGATTTGGGGTTAGTTTTAGGGTTAGGGTAATTGTTAGGTTTAGGGCTAGGGTTATGGTTAGGTTAGGGTAAGGATTATTGTTTGAGCTAGGGTTAGGGCTAGGGCGAGGGTTAGGTTTAGGTTTAGGTTTAGGTTTACTTTATGGTTAGAGTTAGGTTTAGTGTTAGGGATAGGGTTTTAATTAGGGTTAGGGTTAGGGTTAGGGTAATGGATATGGTTAGTGCAAAAGTTCAGGCTAGGTTTAATGTTAGGATTAAGGCTAGTGTTAGGGTTAGGGTTTAGGATAGAGCTAGGGTTATGTTTAGTGTAATGGTTACGTTTTGAGCTAGGGTTAGGTCTAAGGCGAGGCTTAGTTTAGGGCTAGGTTTAGTGCTAGTGTTAGGCTGAAGGTTATGCCTAAAGCTAAGTTTAAGCCTAGGATCAGGCCTAGGTTTTGTGTTAGGTTTAGGGCTAGGGTTAGGACTATGTGTAATGTAAGAGTTAGGGTTATGTTTAGGGCTAGTTTTAGGGTTATGGTTATGGCTAGGTCTAGTGTTAGGTTAGGCTAGGTTTTGGGTTAATGTCAAGTTTAAAGCTAGGTTCAGTGTTATAATCAGGGTCATTTTGGGGGATAGGGTTAGGGTTAGGGTTAGATCCAGAATTAGGACTAGGTTTAGGTCTAGGGGTAGGGTAAGTGTTCAGTTTAGGTTAAGGGTTATTGTTAGGGCTAGTACTAGGTTTTTGTTTAGGTCTAGGGCTAGAGTTATAGCTATATTTAGGATTAGCTTTGGGTCTATGTCTAGTGTTACGTTTAGGTATAGGTATAGGGTTATGAGTAGGACTAGTGTTAGGGTTTGGTTTAGGGTTAGGGTCAGGTTTAGACCTAGGGTTTCTGTTAGGGACAGATGAGGGTCAGGGTTAAGACTAGCATTATGGTTAGAGTTTAAGTTAGTCTAAGGATTAGGATTAAAACTAGGATTAGCATTTGGGTTATGGTTTGGCTTAGTGTAAGGAATAGAGTTAGAGTTAGTGTTAGAGCTAGTTTTAGGGTTAGTGTTAGGCCTAGTATTAGGGTAAAACATAGGGTAGGGCTCGGATTAGTTGTAGAATTTGTGTTAGGGTTAGGGCTACGGTTAGGACAATGACTAATGTATGAACTAGGGTTATGATTAAGGCTAGATTTATGGTTAGGTTAAGGCTAGATATAGTGTTAGGGTTAATTTAAGGTTAGGGTGATGTTTAGAGCTAGGATTAGTGTTAGGGTCAGTGTCTGGGTCAGGGTTAGCTTTAGAGTTAGTTTTAGGTTTAGTTGTAGAGTTAGGGTTTGATTTAGGTTAAGGGTTAGGATTAGGGCTATGGCTTGCTTTTGGTTTATGGCTAGGGCTAGGGAAAGGGCACGTTTTAGGATTAA
>NW_026005825.1:226289-237697 GCF_001458135.2 Marmota marmota marmota | reverse complement strand
CCAGTCAGACTGTGGCAACTCTAACCCTAAAACTAGCCATAACCATATCCCTAGCTCTTACATTACCCATAGCACTAATGATAACCATAAACCTCACACAAACCTAGCCCTTATTGTAACCCTAACCATAAGCCTAGTCCTAACCCTAACCCTAACCCTCGCCCTAACCCTAATTCTAGCTCAAACTCTAACCTTAATCTAAACATAACCCTAACCCTAACCCTAACTTTAGCCCTGACTCTAACCCGAAAACCCACCCTAGCCCTAATCAAAACTCAAATGCTAACACTTACCCCGAACCTAAACCTGACGCAAACCCTAGGCCTAACCCTAACCCTAGTCCTAATTCTAACCTTAACCCTAGCCCTAAACTTACCTCTAACCCTATCCATTACCCTAAAGATAAGCCTAACCCACATGCTAACCCTAGGCCTAATGCTAACACTATTGCTAACACTAACCCTATTCAGTACTCTAAACCTAACATGAACCCTGAACCTAACCCTATCAATTATCCTAACCCTAACCCTATCCCTAATGCTAATTCAAGCCTTAACTCTAAATTTTAACCTAAACCAAACCCTACTCAAACACTGACCCTAATAATACACCTAGCTTTAAACCTGACCCTTATCCTAAACCTAACCCTTACACTAGACCTAGCCATAACCTAACCCTAAAACTAACCATAACCATGAACCCAGACCTGACATTAGCCCCAGCCCTAATCCTAGCCCTAACCCTAACACAAACACTAGTCCTCATCTTAGGCCTATACCTAGCTTTAATCCTAAACCTAGCCCTAGCCCTAATCCTAACCCTAAACCTAGCCCTCAACCTAGCTCTAACTCTATCACTTATCCTAAGCCTAACCCTATCCATAATTCTAACCTTAGTCCTAATCCTAATCCATAGCCTAATCCAAACCCTAAACCTATTACTAGTCATAACCCTAGCCCTCATTCTAGCTCTAAACCTAACTAAAATCCTTACCCTAACACAAACCCTCAGTCTAAATCTGACCCTAACCCCAAAGCCAAACCCTAAAACTAGCCCTACCAGTAAACTTATACTTAAACCTAACCCTAGCAGAAGCCCTAGACCTAATTCTAATCCTAAATATAGCCATAATTCTAGACTTAGACCTAAAAAATCCTGAGCCCTAGCCCTAACAAAACCCTTAACCAAAAGCCAATACTAACCCTATCCCTAGTCCTAACCCTAGTCCTAATTCTGGCTTTCACCATAAACCTAACCCTAACCTAAACACTGACCCTAACATACTAAACCTAGCTCTAAACCTGAAGCTAATCCAAAACTTAAACCTAACACTAGACATAGCCATAACCCTAACCCTAAAACTAGCTCTAATCAAAACCCTAGATCTTACATTACACACAGTCTTAACCCTGGGCTTAAACCTAACACCAAACCTAGCCCTAATCCAAGGCCTAAACCTACCCTAAGCATAACCATAATCCTAAATGTAGCCCTAACCCTAACCTTCGCCTTAGACATGTAGTGTTAGGGTTAGGTTTAGGTTTATTGTTAGGGTTAGGGTGAGTTTTAACATTAGGGTTACGGTTATGGTTACAGATAGTGTTACGGTTATTGTAAGGGTTAGGGTTTGGGTTAGGTTTAGGGTTAGGATTAGTGTTAGGTTAGTGTTAAAGTTATGGTTAGGGTTAGTGTTCAGGTAGGTTTAATATTAAGGTTATGTTTAGTGTTAGAAATAGGGTTAGGGTTAGGGTTACGTTAGGGTTAGGATTAGTGTTAAGGTTCATGTGAGGGTTAAGGTTAGGGATAATGTTAGGTTTAAGTTAGGGTTAGGGTTAGGGTTAGAGTTACTGTTAGATTTAGGATTAGGATGGGGTTTGGGTTAAGGTAAGGGTTATTGTTAGCTTTAGGGTTAATGTTAGGCTTAGGTAAGGATTAAGGTTAGGGTTAGGGTTAGGGTTGTGTTTGGGATTAGGGTTAGGTTTAGGGTTAGAGTTAGGGTTAACTTTAGGTTTAGGGTTAGGATTAGGGTTAGTGATAGAGTTAGTTCAGGTTTAGGGTTAGGGTTAGTGTTAGGATTAGGGTTAGGTTAGGGTTAATATTAGGGTTTGGATTAGGTTTAGGTTTACGGTTAGTGTTAGTGTTAGGGTTATGGTTATGGTTAGGGTTAGGGTTAGGATGAGGGTTAGTTTTAGTGTTTGGATTAGTGTTAGGATTGTAGTTATTGATTGGGTTCGGGTTAGGGTTAGTGTTACATTTAGGGTTAGTGTTTGGGTTATGGTTTTGGTTCATCTTAGGGTTAGGGTTAGTGTTAGTTTTAGGGTTAGGGTTAGTGTTAGAGTTAGTTTTAAGGTTAGGTTTAGTGTTATGGTTATGGTAAGGGTTAGGGTTAAAGTTAGGGTTAGTGTTAGGTTCAGGAAAGGGTTTCGGGTAAGTGTTAGTGTTAGGGTTACATTTAGGGTTAGTGTTATGGTAAGGGTTAGGATTTGGGTTATGTTAAGTGTTAGGGTTAGTTTAAGAGTTAGATTTAGTGTTAGGGTTAGGGTTAGATTTAGAGTTAGATTTTGGGTTAGGGTTAGTGTTAGGGTAAGGTTTAGGATTAGGTTTAGGGTAAGTGTTAGGGTTAGTTTAAGGGTTAGGTTTAGGGTTAAGGTTAGGGTTAGTTTTAAAGTAAGTGTTAGGTTTAGAATTAGGGTTAAGGGTTGTGTTAGGGTTCAGTTTAGGTTTAGGGTTAGTTTATGGATAGAATTAGGGTTAGAATTAGGGTTAGGTTAGGGTTAGGGTAAGTGTTAGGTTTACGGTTAGGGTTACTGTTAGTGTTAGTTTTAGGTTTAAAATTAGGGTTAGGGTTAGGTTTACATTTAAGTTTAGGATCAGTGATAAGCTTAGGTATGGAGTTAGGGTTAGTGTTAAGGTTGGGTTATGGTTAGGTTTAGGGTTAGTTTTAGGGTTAGGGTTAGGGTTACTTAATGGTTATGATTAGGTTAAGTTTAGAATTATGATTTGGGTTAGGGTTTGTCTTCAGTTTATGTTTAGAGTTACGGTTAGGGTTAGGGTTAGTGTTAGGTTTAGTGTTATGGTTATGTTTAGGGTTTGTGTTAGGTTTAGTGTTAGGATAGGATTGGGATTACAGTTAGGATTAGCATTAGAATTAGGGTTAGAGTTAGGTTAGGATTAAGGATATGCTTAGGGTTGGTGTTAGCGTTTGGGTTAGGTTTAGGTTTATAGTTAGGGTTGGGTTCAGTTTAGGTTTAGTATTAGGGTTAGGTTTAGGGTTAGGTTTAGGGTTAGGGTTAGGGTTAACCTTAGGTTTACGGTTAGTGTTAGGGTTAGTGTTAAGTTTAGGGTTAGGGTTAAGTTTAGGGTTAGGCTACATTAGAGTGTTAGGGTTCGGTTATGGTTAGGGTTAGGGTTAGTGTTAGGGTTAGGTTTATGGTTAGGTTTAAGGTTACAGTAAGTGTTAGGTTAGCTTTAGAGGTAGGATTAGGGTTAGGGTTAGTGTTAGTATTAGGTTTGCATTAGGGTTAGAGTTAGGGTTATTGTTCAGGTTAGGGTTAGGGTTGGGTTACTGTTAGTGTTAGTGTTAGGGTTAGGGTATGTTTTAGGGTTAGTGTTAGGGTTAGGATTGAATTTGGGATTAATGTTGGGGTTAGGGTTAGGGTTAGAGTTAGGGTTAGCAATAGTGTTAGGGTTAGGGATAGGTTTACGTTTAGTGTAGGGTTAGTGTTAGGGTGAGGGTTAGTGTTCTGTGTAGGGTTAGGTTTAGGGATAGGATTAGTGTTAGGGTTAGCCTTAGGATTAAGTTTAGATTTATTGTTAGGGTTAGCATTATGGTTATGTTTAGGGTTGGTTTTTTTTTTTTTTACTTCTTTTTTTAGAGAGAGAATATTTTTTTAATATTTATTTTTTAGTTATCAGTGGACACAACATCTTTGTTTGTATGTGGTGCTGAGGATCGAACCCGGGCCGCATGCATGCCAGGTGAGCGCGCTACCGCTTGAGCCACATCCCCAGCCCCTAGGGTTGGTTTTAGTGATAGTGTTAGGATTAGGTTTAGTGTTAGGATTAGGGTTATGGTTAGGTTTAGGTTCAATGTTAGGGGTAGTGTTATGGTTAGGGTTAGTGTTAGTGTTCAAGTTAGGGTAAGATTTATGGTTTGGTTAAAATTAGGTTTAGGTTTAGTGTTAGATTTAGGTTTAGGGATATGGTTAGAGTTAGTGTTAGGGTTTGTGTTAAGGTTAGTGTTAGGATTAGGATTAGTGTTAGGGTTTGTGTTAGGGTTAGGGTTATTTGTAGGTTTAGGGTTAGAGTTAGGATTAGGGTTAGGTTTAGGGTTAGTGTTAGGGTTAGTGTTGTGGTTAGGATTAGGGTTAGGTTTAGAGTTAGTGTTTGGGTTAAAGTTTGTATTAGGATTAGGTTTAGGGTTAGTGTTAGTTTTAGGATTACCTTTAGGATTAGAGTTAATGTTAGGATTAGTGTTAGTGTTAGGGTTTGCGTTAGGGTTAGTGTTAGGGTTAGTGTTACGGTTAGGGTTAGAGTTAGTGTTAGGTTTTCTGCTAGCATTAGAGTGAGGGTTAGTGATAGTGTTAGGTTTAATGTTAGGTTTAGGGTTGGTGTTAGGGTTAGGATTAGTGTTATGGTTAGGGTTAAGATTCGTCATAGTGTTAGGGTTAGAGTTAGAGTTAGGATCAATGTTAGGTTTAAGGTTAGGGTTAGTGTTAGTGTTAGGGTTAGGGCTAGGTTTAGGTAGAGTGTTAGGTTTAAAAATATGTTTAGGGTTAGTTTTAGAGTTAGTGTTAGATTTAGGATTAGTGTTATGGATATGGTTATTGTTAGGATTAGGGTTAGTGTTAGGGTTTGGGTTAGGTTTAGTGTTAGAGTACGGGTTAGGGTTAATGTTAGTGTTAGCATTAAGGTGAGGGTTTGAGTTAGGGTTAGGGTTTGAATTATGGTTAGGTCTAGTGTACGGTTAGGATTAGGTTTTGAGTTAGGGTTAGTGTTAGTGTTAAACTTTATGTTAGATATAGTGTTAGGGGTAGTGTTAGGATTAGGTTTATGGTTATGGTTAGAGTTAGGGTTAGGGTTGGGGATATATTTAGGTTTAGTGTTAGTATTAGGGTTAGGGTTATGTCTACAGTTAGGGTAAGTGTTAGAGTTATGGTTCATGTTAGGGTTAGGTTTAGTGTGAGTGTTAGTGTTAGCATTAGGTTAGCGTTGTTGTTAGTGTTTGGGTTTGGGTTAGGGTTAGGGTTAAGGATAGTGTTAGGATTAGTGATAGGTTTAGAGTTAGTGTTAGAGTTATGGTTATTGTTATGTTTAGGGTTAGAGTTAGGTTTAGGGTTAGTGTTAGTGTTAGGTTTAGGGTTATGTTTAGTGTAAGCCTAAGGGTTAGGGTTCGAGTTAGGGTTAGAATTATTGTTGGGGTTAGGGTTAAGATTTGTGTTAGCTTTAAAATTAGGGTTGGATTTAGAGTTAGGGTTAGTGATAAGTTTAGTGTTAGAGTTAGGGTTAGGGTTTTTTAGGGTTATGGTTAGGATTTAAGTTAAAGTTAGAGTTAAAATTAGTGTTAGGGTTACTGATAGGATTAGGGTTAGATTTAGGGTTTTGGTTAGGGTTAGGTTTTTTGTTAGTGTTAGGGTTAGGGTTAGTGTTAGAGTTAGGGTTAGGGTTTGTGTTAGGGTTAGTGTTAGGGTTATGGTTAGGTTTAAAATCAGGGTTAGGGTTAGGGCTTGTGTTATATTTAGGGTTAGGGTTAAAGATAGGGTTAGTGTTACGGTTAGCATTATAGTTAGCTTTAGTTTAGAGTTACGCTTATCATTAGGCTTAGGGTTAGGGTTAGTTTTAGGTTTAGTGTTATGGTTATGGTTTGTGTTTGTGTTAGGTTTATGTTTAGGTTTAGGATTAGCAATAGGTTTAGTGTTAGGTTTAGGTTTTTGTTAGGGTTAGAGTTATGACTATGGTTAGTTTTAGGTTTAGAGTTAGGGTTACCATAATGGTTAGAGTTAGTGTTTGGGTTAAGTTTAGAATTTGATTTAGGGTTAGGGTTAGTGTTAGTGTTAGGGTTAGACTTAGGGTTAGGGTTAGATTAGGGTTAGGGATAGGGTAAGGGTTTGTGTTAGGGTTAGATTTAGGTTTGGTTTAGGGTTAGTGTTAGGGTTTGGGTTAGGTTAAGGTTTAGGTTAGATTTAGGGTTAGGGTTAGAATTACGTTTAGGGTTAGGGTTAGGGTTAGGGTTGTATTAGGTTTAGGGTTAGTGTTAGGGTTAGGGTTAGGTTTATTTTCAGGTTCAGGGTTAGATTTAGGTTTAGTGTTATGGTTAGCATTAGGGTTAGGTGTAGGATTAGATTAGGTTTAAGGTAAGGGTTTGTGTTAGTGTTTGGTTTAGGGTTATGGATAGGGTTAGTTTAGTGTTAGGATTAGGGTTAGTGTTTGGTTAGCATTAGGGTTAGGGTAAGTTTTAGGCTTAGGGATAGGGTTAGAGTTATGTTTAGTATTAGGTTTTATTTTAGGATTAAAGTTAGTGTTAGGTTTAGCATTTAAGTTAAGTTTAGGTTTAGGGTTAGTTTTAGGGTTCTCTTAGGGTTAGGGTTAGTGTTAGGGTTAGGGTTACAGTTAAGATTAATGAGAGGGTTAGGTTTAGTGTTAGGGTTAGGGTTAGGATTATGGTGAGGGTTAGGGTTAGTGGTCAGGTTATGGTTACTGTAGGTTAGGGTTAGGGTTAGTGTTAGTGTTGGGGTTATGATTAGGATTAGGATTAGGTTTAAGGTAAGTGTTAGTGTTAGGTTTTGCATTAGGGTTAGTGTTCAGGTTAGCATTAGAATTAGGGTTAGGGTTAGTGTTAGGGTTAGAGTTAGCGTTAGTGTTATGGTTTGAATTATGGTTCATTTTAGGGTTAGGGTTAGGATTAGGTTTAGTGTTAGTGTTAGGGTTAGGATTATATTTCATTTTAGGATTAGGGTTAGGGTTAGTGTTAGGGTTAGTGTTAGATTTAGGGATAGGGTAAGTGTTAGTGTTAGAGATAGATTTAGGGATAATGTTAGGTTTAGGGATATTTTTAAGGTTAGTGTTAGGATTAAGATTAGGGTTAGGGTTGGTGTTGATGTTAAGTTTAGGGTTAGGGTTAGGGTTAGGGCTAGGCATATAGTTAGGTTTAGTGTTAGTGTTAGGGTTAAGGTTAAGTTTAACATTAGGGTTAGTGTAAGGGTAAAGGTTAGTGTTAAGGTTAGGGTTAGTTTAAGAATTAGGGTTAGTGTTAGTGTAAGGGTAAAGGTTAGGGTTAAGTTTAAGGTTAGTTTAAGAGTTAGGGTTAGTAAGATTTAGGTTTAGGGTTAGTGTTAAGATTAGTGTTAGGTTTAGGGTTAGGATTTGTGTTAGGTTTAGGATTAGGTTAAGGGGTTGTGTTAGGGTTAGGTTTAGGTTTAGGGTTAGGGTTACATACAGGATTAGGTTTAGATTTAAGGTTACACTTAGGTTTAGGGTTTGTGTAGAGGTTAGTGTTAGGGTTAGGTTTAGGGTTTGGGATAGGTTTAGGGTTAGGTTTTGGCGTTGGGTTAGGATTAGGTTTAGGGTTAGCGCTAGGGTTATGAATAGGATTAAGTTTAGATTTAGGGTTAGGTTTAGTGTTAGGGTTAGTATTAGGGTTAGGTTTGCATTAAGGGGTTTGGTTATTGTTAGGCTTAGGGTTATTGTTAGGGATAAGGATTAGGTTACATTTAGTTTTAGGGTTAAGGTTAAGGTTAAGTTTATACTTAGTGTTCAGGTTAGCATTAGTGTTAGAGTTAGGGTTAGTGTTAGGGTTAGCATTGGGGTAAATGTTAGGGTTAGTGTTAAGATTAGGGTTACGGTTAGGGTTAGAGGTAGGGTTATTGTTAGGGTTAGGGTTATGGTTAGGTTAAGTTTTAAGGTTTCTGTTGGGTTTTGGTTTAAGGTTAGGATAAGTGTTTGTGTAGGGTAAAGTTTATGGTTTTGGTAAGGGTTAAGGTTAGGTTCAGTGTTAGAGTTAGGGTTAGGGTTAGTGTTAAGGTTTGTGTTAGATTTAGAGTTAGGTTTAGGGTGAGGGTGAGGGTTAGGCTTAGGGTTAGACTTATTTTTATAGTTAGTTTTAGGGTTAGAGATATGTTTAGTGTTGGTCTTATGGTTTGGGTTAGGGTTAGCGTTATTGTTAGGGTTAGGGATAGGGTTACAGTTAGGTTTAGCGTAAAGTTTACATTTTGGGTAGGTGTTAGTGTTAGGTTTAGTGTTAGAGTTTGTGTTAGGATTATGGTTGTTCTTAGGTTTAGGGTTACACATAGGATGAGGGTTAGGTTTAGGATTAGGTTTAGGTTTAGGGTTAGTGTTAATGTTAGGGTTAGGGTTATGATTAGTGTTATTGTTAGGGTTAGGATTAGGGTTAGCCATAGGGTTATTGATAGTTTTAGTGTTAGTGTTATGGTTAGAGTTAGAGTTAGTGTTCAGGTGAGGTTAGGGTTAGAGTTAGTGTATGGTAAGTGTTAGGAGTAGGATTAGAAATAGGGTTAGAGTAAATGTTAAGTTTAGGTTTAGGGGTAGGATTAGGGTGAGATTTAGAGTTAAGTATATGTTTAAGTTTACTTTTAGGGCTGTGGTAGTGTTGAGGTTAGTGTTTTTGTTAGGTTTAGGCTTAAGGTTAGAATTTGTGTTAGGGTTAAGAGTTAGGATTAGGGTTAGAGTTAGGTTTAGTATTAGGGTTATGGTTAGTGTTAGGGTTAGGGTTAGTGTGTTATGGTTAGGGTTAGTGATAGGTAAGTGTTACAGTAGGGTTAGATTTATGGTTAGAATTAGTGTTAGGGTTAGGGTTAGGGAAAGGGTTAGTATAAGGTTTAGGCTTAGGGTTAGGATTAGGTTAAAGTTAGGATAAGGTTAGGGTTTGCATTAGAGTTAGGGTTATGGTTAGTGTTAGAGTTAGTGTTAGGTTAGGGTTAGGGTTAGGTTTATGGTTAGGGTAAGGTTTAGGGTTAGGGTTAGTGTTAGTGATTGGGTTAGGATTAGGGTTCAAGTTAGGGTATCTGTTAGGGTTAGGGTTAGGGTTAGGATTTGTGTTAAGGTTAGGTTTAGGGTTATGGTTAGATTACGGTTTGAGTTAGGGTTATGTTTAGGGTTAGGGTTAGTGTTAGGTTAAGGGTAGACATAGGGTTAGTGTTAGTGTTAGGTTTAGGTTTTTAGTGTTAGTGTTAGGTTTAGGATTTGGGTTAGTGTTAAAGTTAGGTTTAGTGTTAGGTTGAGGGTTATGGTTACGTTTAGGGTTAGTGATAGGGTTAGGGTTAGGTTTAGGGTTAGTATTAGGTAAGGGTTAAATTTTTTGTTAGGGTACTGGTTAGGATTAGGTTAAGGGTTAGTTTTAGATTTAGGGTGAGGGTCAGGGTTAGGGATCTGGTTAGGGTTAGGGTTATTTTAAGAGTTAGGATTAGGGTAAGGGTTAGGGTGTTATTTATAGGGTTAGTGTTAGGGTTAGGGCTATGGTTTTTGCTAGGTTGAGGTTAGGATTATGGTTTGGGTTAGGGTTAGAGTTAGGGTTATGGTTGGATTAGTATTAGAGTTAGTGTTAAGGTGAGGGTAGGGTTAGGGTTAGGGTTAAGAATATGCTTACTCTAAGGGTTAGGGTTAGGGTTAGTTTAAGTGTTATGGTAAGGGTTAGGGTTAGGGTTAGGATTAAGAATACGGTTAGGCTAAGGGTTAGGGTTAGGGTTAGTGTTAGGTTTGGGGTTATGTTTAGGGTTAGAATTAGTGATAGGATTAGGATTGGGTTTAGATTTATTGTTAGGGTTGAGTTTATGGTTATGGTTAGTGTTACAGTTGGATTTAGTTTTAGTTTTAGGGTTAGGATTAGGTTCAGTGTTAGGGTAAGTGTTAGGGTTAGGGTTAGACTTAGGATTCATGTTAGAGTTAGGGTTATAGTTTGTATAAGGGTTAGTGTTAGGGTTAGGGTTAGTTTTAGTTTTGGGTTTAAGGTTAGTTTTAGGGTTAGTGTTAGGGTTAGGTTAGGGTTAGGGTTATTTTTAAGGTTCATTTTAGGGTTAAGTTTAGGGTTAGGGCTAATGTTAGGTTTAGAATTACTGTTTGTGTTAGGGTGATGGTTATGGTGAGTGTTAGGGTTATGGTTAGAGTTAGGTTGAGGGACAGGGTTAGGGTTAGGTTTAGTGTTAGTGTTTGTGTTAGGGTTAGCATTAGGGTTTATTATACTGTCAGGATTAGGGATAGGTTTAGAGTTTTTTTAGGGTTAGGGTTAGGGTGAGTGTTATGATTAGTGTTAGTATAATGATTAGTGTTAGGGTTTGGGTTAAGATTAGTGACAGGGTTAGGGTTAGGGCTAAGTTTAGTGTTAGGTTTAGGTTTAGGGTTAGTGTTACTGTTAGGGTTAGGGTTAGGATTAGTGTTATTGTTAGGGTTAGGGTTATGGTTAGTGATAGGGTTAGGGATAGTTTTAGGGTTAGTATTAAGGTGAGGGTTAAATGTAGAGTTAGTGTTACAATAAGTGTTAGGATAAGGATTAAACTTAGGGTTAGGGTAAATGTTAGGGTTCAGTTTAGATTTAGGTTTAGGGTGAGTTTTAGAGTTAAGTATAGGGTTAGGTGCTCACTTCGGCAGCACATATACTAAAATTGGAACAATACAGAGAAGATTAGCATGGCTCCTGCGCAAGGATGACACGCAATTTTGTGAAGCATTCAATATTTTTATAAAAAAAATCAAACAATAATTTTAGAAATGAAGGAAACTATAACCCAAATTAAAAACTCAATTGAGAGTGTCACCAACAGAGTGGAGCAAGTAGAAGCCAGAACGTCAGATAATGAAGACAAAATATATGATCTTGAAAAGAGTCTAGCCAACTCAGGAAGGCTGGTAAAAAATCACGAGAAAAACATCCAAGAGATAGGAGATAACTTGAAAAAAAACAAACTTAAGAGTCATCGGGATAGAGGAAGGCATAGAAGTTCAAATCAAGGAAATGGACAACCTGTTAAATGAAATAATTATAGAAAATTTTCCAGACATAAAAAAGGAAATGGATGTACAAATTGTAGATGCATACAGGACACCGAGCATACAAAATCACAGTAGACCAATGCCAAGACACATTGTTATGAAGATATCCAATATACAGAACAAAGAGAAAATATTAAAACTTCAAGAGAAAAGAGGCAGATTACATTCAGGGGTAAACCAATAAGGTTAACAACGGATTATTCATCACAGACGCTGAAAGCGAGAAGATCCTGGAACAACATATTTCAAACTCTGAAAGACAATGGATGCCAACCAAGAATTTTGTACCCAGCAAAATTAAGCTTCAGGTATGAAAACGAAATAAAAATCTTTCATGATAAACAAAAGTTAAAATAATTTGCAGCCAGAAAACCAACATTGCAAAGCATCTTGAGCAAAACACTACA
>NW_026005825.1:206892-218272 GCF_001458135.2 Marmota marmota marmota | reverse complement strand
TTAGGGTTAGGTTTAGGGTTATGGTTGGATTATGATTTGAGTTAGGGTTAGGATTACAGTTAGGGTTAGTGTTAGGGTTAAGGATAGGGTTAGGGTTAGAGTTAGGGTTATGGTTAGGATTAGGGTTAGTGTTAAAGTTAGGGTTCATGTTAGGTTGAGGTTTAGGGTTACTGTTAGGGTTAGTGATAGGGTTAGGGTTAGGTTTAGGTTTAGTATAATGTAAGGTTTAGGGTTATTGTTAGGGTACTGGTTAGCATTAGGTTCAGGGTTAGTTTTAGAATTAGGTTGAGGATCAGGGTTAGGGATTGGGTGAGGGTTAAGGTTAGTTTAAGAGGTAGGATTACAGTTAGGATCAGGGTTAGTGTTAGGGTCAGTGTTAGGGTTAGGGTTATGGTTTGTGTTAGGTTGAGATTTAGGTTTAGGGTTTCGGTTATGGTTAGGGTAACGTTTGGATTAGGGTTCGAGTTAGGGTTAAGGTTAGTGTTAGGGTTAAGGGTTAGTATTAGGTAAGGGTTAGGGTTATTGTTAGGGTATGAGTTAGGGTTAGGTTTAGGGTTAGTTTTAGAATTAGGGTAAGGTTCAGGATAGGGATCGGGTTAGGGTTGGGGTTAGGTTAAGAGTTAGGATAAGGGTTAGTTCTACTGTTAGTGTTAGGGTTAGTGTTAGGGTTAGGGTTATGGTTTGTGTTAAGTTGATGGTTATGGTTAGAGTTTGGGTTAGGGTTAGAGTTAGGGTTACAGTTGGATTAGGTTTAGAGTTAGGTTAAGGTTAGGTTTAGAGATAGTGTTAGGGTTAAAAATAGGTTTAGGCTAAGGGTTAGGGTTAGGATTAGTGTTAGGGTTAGGGTTAGGGTTAGAATTAGTGTTAGTGATAGGGTTAGGATTAGGGTTAGGGTTAGGATTAGGTTTAGTTTTAGTGTTAGGTTTAGGATTAGGGTTAGGTTTAGCATTAGTTATAGGGTTAGGGTTCGTGTAAGATTTAGGGTTCATTTGGGTTAGGGTTTCTGTTAGGGTTAGGGTTAGATTTAGGGTTAGGATTTGTGTTAGAATTAGGTTTAGGTTTAAGGTTAGTGTTAGTGTGAAAATTAGGTTTAGGGTTAGGGTTAGTGTTAGGGTTAGGATTCGTTTTATGGTTAGTGTTAGGGTTAATGTTATTGTTACAGTTAGGGTTAGTGTTACTGTTAGGTTTACGGTTAGGGATAAGTTTAGGGTGAGTGTTAGGGTTACGGTTAAGGTTAGGGTTAGTGTTACAGTTCGGGTTAGGGTTAAGACTAACATTCGTGTTAGGTTTATGGTTATGGTTAGGATTAGTGTTAGGGTAAGCATTTAGGGTTAGTGTTAGGTAAGGGGTAGGGTTAAGGTTAGGTTGGGTTAGGGTTATGGTTTGGGTTATGATTTGGGTTAAGGTTAGGGTTAGGGTTTGGGTTTGTGTTACATTGTCGGTTTGTGTTATGGTTACTGTTAGGTTATGGTTAGGGTTCGTGTTAGGGTTATGGCTAGGTTTAGTGTTAGGGTGTGGTGTAAGTTTTTGGTTAGGGTTAGGATTAGAATTAGGATTAGTATTTCGCTTAGGGTTAGAGTTAGGTTTAGGGTTTGCGATAGGGTTAGTGTTAGAGATAGTGTTAGGGATAGGGTTAGGTTTAGGGTGAGGTTTAGAGAAAGCGTTAGGGTTAGGGTTATGGTTAGGATTAGAGTTATGTTTAAGGTTATGGTTAGGGTTAGTGTTAGGTTTAGGGTTAGGATTAGGGTTATTTTTAGTGTTTTGGTTAGGATTTGGTTTACGGATAGGGTTATAGTTAGGGTTAGGGTTAGGGTTAGTGTTAGTGTTAGGTTTAGGATTAGGTATAGGTTTGGGGTTAGTGTTAGTGTTGTAGTTACAGTTAGGGTTAGTGTTAGGTTTAGGGTTAGGGTTAGCGTTAGGTTTAGGGTTAGGGATAGGGTTAGTGTTAGAGTAAGGGTTATGGTTAGGGTTGTGGTTAGTGTTAGGGTTTGGGTTGGGGTTAGAGTAAGGTTTAGAATTAGGTTTAGAGTTAGTGTTAGGATTTGGGTTAGGGTTAGGTTTCCAGTTAACATTATGATTAGTTTCAGAGTTAGGGTTAGGGTTAGGTTTAGGGATAGTTTTAGGGTTAGTGGTAGGGTTAGGGTTATGGTTTGTGTTAGGGTTAGGTTTAGGGATAGGATTTGTGTTAGGGTTAGGTTTAGAGTTACGGTTGGATTATGGTTAGAATTAGGGTTAGGGTTAGGTTTAGTGTTAGGGTTAAGGGTAGGGTTAGTTTTAGTGTTACTGTTAGGGTTAGGGTTAGTGTTAGTTTCAGGGTTAGGGTTAGTGTTAAAATTAGGGTGAGTGTTAGGTTTATGGTTAGGGTTAGTGATAGGGTTAGGATTATGTTTAGAGTTACCATTAGGGTTAGGGTTAGGGTAAGTGTTTGGTTTAGTGTTAAAGTTAGTGTTAGGATTAGGTAAGGATTAGGTTTAGGGATAGGTTAGGGTTTGGATTACGGTTTGGTTTAGGGTTAGGGTTAGGATTAGGGACAGGGTTTATGTTAGAATTAGGGTTATGCTTAGGGTAAGGGTTAAGGTTTTGGTTAGGTTTAGAGTTAGTGTTAGTGTAAGGGTAACGGTTAGGGTTAGTGTTAAAATTAGGTTTAGGGTTTGGTTTAGGATTAGTTTTTGGTTTGGGGTCAGATTTAGCATTAGTGTTAATATTAGGTTTCGGGTTACTGTTAGGTATAGGTTAGGGTTAGGGTTACGGTTAGGTTAAGATTAGGGTTAGGATTAGGGTTAGGCTTAGGGTTCATGTTAGGGTTAGGGTTAGGGTTAGAATTAGGTTTGGGTTCATATTAGGGTAGGGGTAGGGGTAGTGTTAGGTTTAGGTTTAGGGTTAGGTTTAGACTTAGTGTTAGGGTTACAGTTAGGGTTAGGGTTAGTGATAGGGTTAGTGTTAGGTTTAGAGTTAGGTTTAGGGTTAAGATTAGGGTTAAGTTTAAGGTTTGGTTAGTCTTAGGGCTCGGGTTCGAGTTTGTATAAGCATTAGGGTTAGGGTTAGGGTTAGTGTATGGGTTAGTGTTAGTGTTTGGGTTAAGGTTAGGATTAGGGTTAGTGATAGGGTTAGGGTTAGTGTAAATTTAGGGTTAGGATTAGGGTTAGTTTAGGGTTAGGGTTATTGTTAAGTTTACAGTTTATGTTATGGTAGTGTTAGGCTTAGGATTAGGGATAGGGTTGCGGTTAGAATTAGGTTTAGTGTTAGTGTAAGGGATAGAGTTAGGGTTAGAATTAGGGTTAGTGTTAGGTTAGGTTCAGTGTTAAAATAATATTTAGGTTTAGGTTTAGGGTTATAATTAGAGGTAGTGTTAGTGTTAGGGTTCGGGTTAGGGTTAGTATTAGGATTAGGGTTAAGATAGGGTTAGGATAAGGGTTAGGGCTAGTGTTAGGGTTAGGTTTCTGTTTAGGGTGCGTGTTAAGGATAGGGTTAGGGTTAGATTTAGGTTAGGGTTAGGTTTTGGCTTAGGGTACGTGTTAAGGTTAGGGTTAGGGTTAGTGTTAGTTTTAGGTTTATGGTTAGTATTAGGGTTAGTGTTAGGGTTACAGTTAGGGTTAGTGTTAGTGTTTGGTTTAGCATTATGATTAGGTTCAGGGTTAGAGTTATGGTTAGGATAAGGGTTAATGTGAGGTTTAGTGTTAGTTTTAGTTTTAATGTAAGGGTTAGGGTTAGGGATAGGGTTAGGGTTTAGGTTAGTGTTAGGGTTTGGTTTAGGTTTCGGGTTAGGGTTAGGGTTGATGTTATTGTTAGGGTTAGGTTTACTTTTAGGTCTAGGTAAGAATTAGGGTTAGGGTTTGGGTTAGTGTTAGGGTTAGGGTTAGGGTTCAGTTTAGGTTTCGGGTTAGGGTTAGTGTTGATGTTATTGTTAGGGTTAGGTTTACTTTTAGGGTTAGGTAAGGGTTAGGGTCAGAGTTAGTACTATGGTTAGGATTAGGGTTAGGTTTAGGGTTAGGATTCTGGTTAGTGTTAGGTTTCGGGTTAGGGTTAGGGTTAGAGTTAGTGTTAGTGTTCGGTTTAGGTTTAAGGTTAGGGTTATGTTTAGGGTAATGATTAGGATTACTGTTAGGGTTAGGGTTAGAGTTCATGTTAGAGTTAGGGTTAGGGTTAGTGTAAGGTTTAGGATTAAGGTTAGGATTACCATTAGTTTTAGGGTTAGAGTTAGTGTATTTTTTAGGTTTAGGGTTAGGGTGATTGTTAGAGTTAGGGTTAGGTTTAGGATTAAGGTTAGTGTTAGGTTAGTGTTAGGGTTAGGGTAAGTTTAGGGTTAGGTTATGATTTGGGTTAGGGTTTGTGTTATGGGTAGGGTCAGGTTAGGGTTAGTGTTAGGGTTAATGTTAGAGTTAGGGTTAGGGTTTGTGTTTGTGTTAGGGATAGGTTTAAGGTAAGGATTAGGGTTAGGATATGGATTATGATTAGAGTTAGTGTTACTTTTAGGGTTAGGGTTTTGGTGAGTGTTAGGCTAAGGGTTAGGGTTAGGGTTAAGATTAGTGTTAGGTTTAGGGCTAGTGTTAGGATTGGGATTATGGTTAGGGTTAGGTTTAGGGTTAGCGTTAAGTTAGGATGAGGTTTAGTTTAGAGTTAGTGTCAGGGTTAGGGTTAGGGTTGGGGTTAGGGTTCGTGTTACAGTTAGGTTTAGGTTTAGGTTTACTTAGGGTTAAGTTTAGTGTTATGGTTAGGGTTATTTTAAGTTTAAGGTTAGGGTTAGTGTTAGTGTTAGTGTGAGGTTTTGGGTTAGCATTAAGTTTAGGGTTAGATTTACAGTTAGTGATAGCGTTAGGGTTACAGTTAGGGTTATCTTTAGTGTTAGGGTTAGGATTAGGGTTATGGTTAGTGTTAGGGTTAGGTTTAGGGTTAGGCTTACTGTTAGTGTTAGTGATTGGGATAGGTTTAGGAATAATGTTAGGGTTAGGGATAGGTTTAGAGATAGTGTTAGGGTTAGGGTTAAGATTAGGGTTAGTGTTACATTTAGGGTTAAGATTAGGGCTAGTGTTATGTTTCAGTTTAGGTTTAGGTTTAGTTTAAATGTAAGGGTTAGGGTTAGGGTTAGGGTTACAGTTAAAGTTAGGATTTGATTAGTGTTAGGATTAGGGTTAGGGTTCGGTTTAGGGTTGGGATTAGTGTTAGTGTTAGCGTTAGAATTTTTGTTAGGGTTAGGGTTAGGGTTAGATTTAGGTTTTGTGTAGGGTTAAATTTAGGGTTAGACTTATGGTTAGTATTTGGGTTAGAGATAGTTTTAGGTTTAGGGTTACTGTTAGGGTTAAGGTTAGGGTTGAGGTTAGTGTTAGGGTTAGGTTTAGGTTTAGGGTTGGTGTTAATGTTAGGTTTAGTGTTAGGGTTAGTGTTAGGTTTAGGGTTAGGTCTAAGCTTAGGAGTAGAAATAGGGTTAGGGTTAGTGTTTGGGTTAGAATTAGTGTTAGGGATAGGGTTAGGGTTAAATTTAGTGTTAGGCTTAGTGTCACTGTTAGGTTTATGTTTAGGTTTAAGTTTTTAGTTATGATTAGGAATAGTGTTAGGGTTAGGGATATGTATAGGGTTAGTGTTTCAATTAGGGTTAAAGTTAGGGTTACTGTAAGTATAGGGTTAGGGTAAGGGTTAGTGTTACAGTTAGTATTAAGTTTAGAATTAGCGTTAGGTTTAGGGTGAAGTTTAGGGTTAGTGTTACTGTTAGGGATAGTATTATGATTAGTGTTAGGTTTAGGGTTAGGCTTAAGCTTAGGGTTAGTGATAAGGTTAGGTTTAGGGTTAGTGTTAGGGTTAGTGTTAGATTTAGGGTTGGGTTAGGTTTATGTAAGGGTTAAGGTTAGGATTAGATTAAGGTTAAGTAAGGGTTAGGGTTAGGTAATGGTCAGGATTAGAGTTAGGGTTAGGGTTAGTGTCAGGGTTAGTGTTAGTGTTAGGGTTAGGGTTAGGTTGAGTGTTAGGGTTAAGGTTAGTTTAGGGTTAGTGTTAGGGTTAGGGTTAGGGTTAGGGTTAGTGTTAGGGTGCATGTTAGGTTTAGGATTAGGCTTTGTGTCAGGGTTACGTTTAGGGTTATTGTTAGGCTTAGAGTTAATATTACAGGTAGGGTAAGGTTTAAGTTTAGGATTAGTGTTTGTGTAAGATTTAGAGTTAGGTTTAGGGTTAGTGTTAGAGTTACGGTTAGGTTTAGGTTTAGGTTTAGGTTTAGGGTTAGGGTTAGGGTCAGTTTTAAGGTTTGGGTTATGCTAGGGTTACGGTTAGTGTTACAGTTTTGGTAAATATTAGTATTAGGGTAAGGGTTAGGGATAGAGTTAGGGTTAGTGTTATTGTTAGGTTAGTGTTAGAGTTATGGTTAGGGTTAATGTTCAGGTAGGGTTAATACTAAGGTTAGGTTTAGTGTTAGAGATAGGGTTAGGGTTCATGTTAGGGTTAAGGTTAGGGATAATGTTAGGTTTAAGTTAGGGTTAGGGTTAGGGTTACTGTTAGGTTTAGTGTTAGGTTAACGTTTAGGTTTCATGTAAGTGTTAGGGTTATGGTTAGTGTTAGTTTTAGGGTTAAGGATAGGGTTAGTGTGAGGGTTAGGGTTAGTGTTATTGTTAGGGTTAGGTTTAGGATTAGTGTAAAGGTTAATGTTAGGGTTATTATTAGGGTTAGGTTTAGGGTTCGTGCTAGCGTTAGGGTTAGGGTTAGTGTTAGGTTTACGTTTAGGGTTAGTGCTAGTGTTAGAGTTAGGGTTAGGGATTGTGTTAGGGTTAGGGATAGTTTTAGTGTTAGTGTTAGGGTTAGGCTTAATGTTAGGGTTAGAGTTAGTGTTATGTTTATGTTTGGGGTTAGTTTTAGGTTTAGTGTTAAACGGGTTATGGTGAGTTTTAGGATTAGTGTAAGGGTTAGGGTTAGGGTTAGTTTTAGTGTTAGGTATAGGGTTCTTGTTAGAGTGAGGTTTAGGGTTAGTGTTAGGGATAGGATTAGGTTTGGATTAGCTTTAGTGTTTGTTAGGGTTAGGGTTAGGGATATGTTAGGGTTAGGAATAGGTTTGGGGTTAGGGCTAGGATTAGGGTTAGGGTTAGGGTTATGGTTAGTGTTAGGGTTAGTGTTAGAATTAGGATTAGGGTTATGGTTAGGGTTAGTTGTAGGTTTAGGGTTAGAGTTAGGGTTTGGGTTAGGTTTATGGTTAGTTTTAGAGTTAGATTTAGGGTTAGGTTTAGTGTTAATATTAGTGGTAGGTTCAGGGATATGTTTTGTGTTAGGTAAGGGTTAGGTTTAGGTTTTCTGTTGGGTTAGTGATAGGATTAGGGTTAGAGTTATGGTTAGGATTAGAGTAAGAATGAGTCTTGGGATTAGTTTTAGGGATAGTTTCAGGGTTACAGGTACGAAAGGGTTTTTTAGTGTTAGTGTTAGTGTATAGGTAAGGGTTAGGGTTTTGGTTAGGTTTAAGGTTAGTGTGAGGGTTAACTTAGGGCTAGGTTTAGTGTATGTTTTAGTGTTAGTGTTAGAGTTACAGTTAGGGATAGTTTTAGGGTTAGAGATATGTTTAGGGTAACTTTTATGTTTATAGTTAAGACTAGAATTAGTGTTACGGTAGGGTTAGGGTTTGGTTAATGTTAGGGATAGGGTTAGGGTTAAGGTTAGTTTTTAGGTTAGGGTTAGGTTTAGGGTTTGGGTTAGGGTTAGGGTTACTTTTAGAATTGGCAATAGGGTTAGGATTATGGTTAGTGTTAAGGTAAGAATTATGGTTTGTGTAAGATTTAGGTTTAGGTTTTTTGTAAGGGTTAGAGTTAAAAGATAGGTTTAGTGTTAGGGTTATGATTAAGGTTAGTGTTACGTTTAGGTTTATGGTTAGGTTTAGAATTGGTATTTAGGTTAGTGTTATACATAGGTTTAGGGTTACTGTTAGGGGTAGAGTTAGGGTTAGTGTTACAGTTAGGGTTATGGTTAGGAAGAGGGTTAGAGTGAGGCATAGGGTTAAGGTTAGGGTTAGTTTTATGGTTACCGGTAGGTTAGGTATAGTGTTAGGGTTAGGGTTAGTGTTACTGTTAGTGTTAGGTTTAGGGTTAGTGTTCGGGTTAGTGACAAAGTTAATGTTAGGGTTAGGGTTAGTTTTAGGGTTAGTGTTTGTGTTAGGGTTAGGGTTAAAGTTAGGTAAGGGTTAGGGTTAGTGTTAGGTTATGGTTAGGGTTATGTTTTGCTATAGGGTTTGTGTTAGGTTTATGTTAGGGTTAGGGTTAGGGTAACATTAGTGTTAGGGTTAGGGTTAGCGTTAGGGTTGGGGTTAGTATTAGTGTTAGGTTAGGGTTAGGTTTAAGTTTAGTGTTAGGGTTATGGTTAGTTTTAGGGTTAGTTATAGGGTTAGGGTTAGGGTTAGGGTTAGTGTTAGGGTTAGCTTTCAGATTAGGGTTAGTGTTAGGTTTCTGGTTACGGTTATGATTCATGTTAGGGTTAGGGTTAGGGTTAGTGTTAGGATTAGGTTTAGGGTTAGGGTCAGGTTTAGGGTTTGTTGTATGTTTAGGGTTATGGTTGGGTTAGGATTAGTTTTGGGGTTAGTGTTAGGCTTATATTTAGGGTTAGTGTAGGGTTAGAGTTAGGGTTAGTGTTATGGTTAGGGTTAGAGTTAGGGTGAGTCTTAGGGTTAGGGTTAGGTAGGGTTAGGGTTAGAATAAGTGTTAGGGTTAGGGATAGAGTTAGGGTTAGTGTTATTGTTAGGATTCAGTTTAGGTTTTCATTTAGGATTAGTATTAGTGTTCATTTTAAATTCACTTTTAGGGTTAGGGTTGGTGTTAACGTTGGTTTTAGGGTTTGTGTTAGGGTTAGGTTTAGGGTTAGGATTAAGCTAAGGTTAGGGTTATTATTAGTGTTAGGGTCAGGGTTGGGTATAGGTTTGGGGATAGAGTTAGGGTTAGTGTTAGTGATACATTAGGGATGGGGTTAGAGTTAGGGTTAGGGATAGGGTTATGATTACGGTTAGGTTTATGGTTAGGGTTAGTGTTAGGTTTAGGGTTAGGTTAAGGGTTAAGGTAAAGTTTAGGGTAAGGGTTAGGGTTATTGTTAAAATTAGTGTTAGTGTAGGGTTAGGGTTAGTGTTTTGGTTAGGGTTAAAATTTGTCTTAGGTTATGGTTAAAACTATGTTTAAGCTCCTGGTTACAGTTAGGATTAGGGTTAGTTTTAGAGTTAGGGTTAGATGAGTTAGGGTTCAAGATAGGGTTAGGGTTAGTGGTAGTATTAGGGTTAGGTTTAGGATTAGGTTTAGGTTAGGGTTAGGTTTAGGTTTAGGGTTCATATTAAAGTTAAGTTAGGGTTAGTGTTAGCTTTAGTTTTAAGGATAGGGTTAGGGTTAGGGTTAGTATGAAGTTTAGGGTTATGGTTATAGTTAGGTTTAGGGTTAGTGTTAAGATTAGGGTTAGGTTTAGGGTTAGCTCACGGTTAGAATTAGGGTGAGGGTTAGAGTTAGGTTTAGGATTAGGGTTATTGTTAGGGTTAGTGGTAGAGTTAGGGTTAGGGTTAGTTTTAGGGTTAGGGTTAGGGTTAGAGTTAAAGATAGGGTTAGTGTTAGTGTTAGCTTTAGTGTTAGGTTAGAGTTATTTTTAAAGTTAGGGTTTGTGTTGGGGTTAAGGTTAGGGTTATGGTTAGAGTTATGATAAAGTTTAGGATTAGGGTTAGAGTTAGGTTTATTGTTACATTTAGTTTAGGATTAGGGTTATTGTTAGGGTTAGTGTTAGGGTTAGGATTTGGATTAAAATAGGGTTATGGTTATATTTATGGTTCATCTTAGAATTAAAATTAGGGTTTGTTTTAGGTTTAGTGTTACGGTTAGTGTTAGGGTTAGGTTTAGGGTAAGGGTTAAGATTAGCATTAGGTTAGGGTTAGGGTTTGGGTTAAATTTGGATTAGGGTTAGATTTATGGTTTGCGTTAGGATTAAGGTTAGGGTTTTTGTTAGGTTTATGTTTAGGGTAAGGGATAGGGTTAGGGTTAGTGTTAGGGTTAGGTTTAGGTTTAGGTTTTGGGTTATATTTAGTGTTAGTGTTAGGGTTAGGGTTAGTGTTAGGATTAGGGTTAGGATTAGTGTTACAGTTAGGATTAGGGTTAGGGTTAGGGTTAGTGTTTGGGATGGAGTTATATTTAGTGTTAGGGTTAGGCTTAGGATAAGGGTTAGGGTTACTGTTACTTTTAGGATAAGGATAAGGTTTAGGTTTAGTGTTTGTTTAGGGTTAGTATTCAGCTTAGGGTAAGGGTTAGGGTGAGGCTTAGGGTTCATTTCAGGGTAAGGGTTAGCTTTAGGGTTAGGATTAGGGTTGTGCTTAGAGTTAGGGTTAGGGTTAGGTTAAGGTTAGTGTTTAGTTTAGGGTTAGTGTTAGGATTATGGTTATGGTAAATGTTACAAAGAGGGTTAGTGTTAGGGTTGTGTTCGGGTTAGTATTAGGGTAAGGATTCATGTTAGGGATAGGGTTAGGGTTAGTTTTAATTTCTGGTTTAGGGTGAGGGTTAGAGTTAGGGTTAGGATTAGGGTTAGTGTTAGTGTTAGGTTAATGTTAGTGTTAGGTTTAGGATTAGGTTTAGGTTTAGGTTAACTGTTAGGTAATGGTTAGGGTTAGGTTAGGGTTAGGGTTAGTGTTCAGGTTAGTGTTAACATTAGTGTTAGGGTTTGGGTTAGTGTTAATTTTGGGTTTGAGTTATAGTTAGGTTTAGGGTTAGTGTTAGTGTTTGAATTAGGGTTAGTATTAAGTTTAGTGTTAGAGTTAGGGAGCGGGTTAGGGTTAGGGTTTGGGTCAGGGTTAGGGTTAAGATCAGGGATAGGTAAGGGTTACATTTTGTGTTAAAGGTATAGGGTTATGGTTTTGATTAGGGTTTGTGTTACTATTAGGTTTAGGGTTAGGGTTACATTAGGGTTAGGGTTAGGGTGAGGGTTAGGATTAGGGTTAGTTTTATTGATAGGGTTAGAGTTAGGATTATGTTTAGGTAAGGGTTGAGTTTAGGGTTGGGGTTATTGTTAGGATCAGGGTTAGGTTTAATACAACATACACTAGTATGTCAGTATGTAAAAACGTGTATGTGTAACTGATGTGATTCTGCAATCTGTATACAGGGTAAAACTGGGAGTTCATAATCCACTTGAATCAAATGTATGAAACATGATATGTCAAGAGCTTTGTAATGTTTTGAACAACTAATAATAAAAAAATAACAAAAAATAAATTTAGGGTTAGGGTTAGTCTTAGGGTTATTTTTAGCATTACGGTTAGTGTTAGAATTAATGTTAGCGTTAGGGTTATCGTTTGTGATAGGGTTAGGATTAGGTTTAGGGTTTGTGTTAGGGTTAGGATTAGGTTTAGGGTTTGTGTTAGGGTAAGGGTTAGGGATAGATTTATGTTTAGTATTAGGTATAGAGT
>NW_026005825.1:143419-199765 GCF_001458135.2 Marmota marmota marmota | reverse complement strand
TCAAGTTTCAAGCAGCTAGCGAAAACCGTGTTTGATTTAGAGTTCCAACTACATCTATCAATATAGGAGAAAACAGAGTGAAAACTAGAATTTCAAAATGTTACTGCCAACGAATGCTACAACCTAGGTGAAGGAAATTTGGCCAGCCAAGTGGGATTGGTGTACTGATCATTACCACTGAGTATCATGAAGATTGGGTGAAAAAATATTTTTTGACTTTTCAGGAAACTTGTAGTTTTTTGTAAGCTTTGCAAAGGCTTTCAAAATGAAAGGGTTTTCCCCATTCCCTGCTTATGGATACTTCAAGGGGAAACAAACCACTGACATAGCAATGAGAACTACTTTACTGTGTCAAGATTCAAGCAGCTAGCAAAAACCGTGTTTGATTTAGAGTTCCAACAACGTCTATCAAAATAGGAGAAAACAGAGTGAAACCTAAAAATTCAAACTGTTACTGAAAACGAACGTTTCAATGTAGAAGTACGAAATTTGGGGGGCTAAGTAGGATTGTTGTACTGATCCTTACAGAAAAGTATCATGAGGTTTAGGTGAAAAATATTTTCTGATATTTCAGGAAACTCGTAGTTTTTGTAAGCTTTCAAATGAAAGTGTTTTTCCCAGTCTCTGCTTAGAGCTACTTCAAGAAGAAAGCAACCATAGAGAGCACACTGGAAACTAATTCACTTTGTCAAGTATGAAGCAGCTACCACAATCTCTGTTTGATTTAGAGTTCCTACAGCTTCTCTTCCTAAAGGAGAAAATGCATTGAAATCTAAAAATTCAAACGGTTACTGCAAACGAACGCTTCAACCTAGGGGAACAAAATTTGGGGGGCCAAGTGGGCTTAGTGTACTGATCATTACTGCCAAGTATCATCAAGATTGGGTGAAAACATGTTTTCTGCGATTTCAGGAAACTCGTCGTTTTTTGTAAGCTTTGCAAATGCTTTCAAATGAAAGGGTTTTCCCCAGTCTCTGCTTAGGGCGACTTAAAGTGGAAACAACCAGTAGACAAACCTCTGAGAACTACTTTATTGTGTCAAGTTTCAAGCAGCTAGGAAAAACCGTGTTTGATTTAGAGTTCCAACAACGTCTATCAATATAGGAGAAAACAGAGTGAAAACTAAAAATTCAAACTGTAACTGCAAACGAACGTTTCAACGTAGAAGTACAGAATTTGGGGGGCTAAGTAGGATTGCTGTATTGATCCTTACAGCCAAGTATCATCAAGATTGGGTCAAAAAATATTTTCTGATATTTCAGGAAACTCCTAGTTTTTGTAAGTTTTCAAAAGGCTTTCAAATGAAACTGTTTTTCCCAGTCTCTGCTTAGGGCTATTTCCAGAAGAAACCAACCATAGAGAGCGCACTGGGAACTAATTCACTTTGTCAAGTATGAAGCAGCTACCACCATCTCTGTTTGATTTAGAGTTCCTACAGCTTCTCTTCCTAAAGGAGAAAATGCATTGAAATCTAAAAATTCAAACGGTTACTGCAAACGAACGCTTCAACCTAGAGGAATACAATTTGGGGAGCCAAGTGGGCTTAGTGTACTGATCATTACCGCCAAATATCATCAAGATTGGGTGAAAAAATGTTTCTGCAATTTCAGGAGACTCCTAGTTTTTTGTAAGCTTTACAATCGCTTTGAAATGAAAGGGTTTTCCCCAGTCCCTGCTTAAGGATACTTCAAGGGGAAAGAAATAACAGACGTAGCAATGAGAACTACTTTATTGTGTCAAGTTTCAAGCAGCTAGTAAAAACCGTGTTTGATGTAGAGTTCCAACTACATCTATTAGTATAGGTGAAAACAGAGTGAAACCTAAAAATTCACACTGGTACTGCCAAGGAATGCTACAACCTAGGTGAAGGAAATTTGGCCGGCCAAGTGGGATTGGTGTGCTGATCATTACCGCTGAGTATCATCAAGATTGGGTGCAAAAATGTTTTCTGATATTTCAGGAAACTCGTAGTTTTTATAAGCTTGCAAAGGCTTTCTAAAGCAAGGGATTTTCCCAGTCCCTGCTTAGGGCTACTTCAAGGGGAAACACACCATAAACACAGCAGTCAGAATTACTCTACTCTGTCAAGTTTTAAGCCTGTAGCAAAAACCCTGTTTGATTTAGAATTCGAACAACGTCTTTCAATATAGGAGAAAACAGAGTGAAACCTAAAATTTCAAACTGTTACTGCAAACGAACGTTTCAACCTAGAAGTACGAAATTTGGGGGGCTAAGTAGGATTGCTGTACTCATCCTTACAGCCAAGTATCATCAAGATCGTGTGAAAAAATGTTTTCTGAGATTTCAGGAAACTCGAAGTTTTTTGTACACTTTGCAAACGCTTTCAAATGAAAGGGTTTTCCCCAGTCTCTGCTTAGGTTGAATTAAAGGGGAAACAAAGCTCTGAGAACTACTTTATTGTGTCAAGTTTCAAGCAGCTAGCAAAAACCGTGTTTGAATTAGAGTTCCAACTACATCTATCGATATAGGAGAAAACAGAGTGAAACCTAAAAATTCAAACTGTTACTGTAAACGAAAACTACAACCTAGATGAACAAAATTTGGCCGTTCAAGTGGGGATTGGTGTACTGATCATTACCGCCGAATATCATCAAGATTGGGTGCAAAAATGTTTTCTGAGATTTCAGGAAACTACTGTTTTTTGGTAAGCTTTGCAAAGTCTTTCAAATTTAAGGGTTTTCCCCAGTCTCTGCTCAGGGCGACTTCAAGGGGAAACAAACCTTAGACATAGCTCTGAGAACTACTTTATTGTGTCAAGTTTCAAGCAGCTAGCAATAACCGTGTTTGATTTAGAGTTCCAACAACATCTATCAATATAGGAGAAAACAGAGTAAAACCTAAATATTCAAACTGTTACTGCAAACGAACATTTCAACCTAGAAGTATGAAATTTGGGGGGCTAAGTAGGATTGCTGTACTGATCCTTACAGCCAAGTATCATCAAGATTGTGTGAAAAAATGTTTTCTGAGATTTCAGGAAACTCGTAGATTTTTTTAAGCTTTGCAAAGGCTTTGAAATTAAAGGGTTTTCCCCAGTCTCTGCTTAGGGCGACTTCAAGGAGAAACAAACCCTAGACATAGCTCTGAGAACTACTTTATTGTGTCAAGTTTCAAGCAGCTAGCAAAAACCATGTTTGATTTAGAGTTCCAACTACATCTGTCAATATAGGAGAAAACAGAGTGAAACCTAAATATTCAAACTGTTACTGCAAACGAACGTTTCAACCTAGAAGTATGAAATTGGGGGGTCCAAGTGGGATTGGTGTACTGATCATTACTTCCGAGTATCATCAAGTTTGGGTGAAAAAATGTTTTCTGATATTTCAGGAAACTCGGAGTCTGTGGAAGCTTTGCAAAAGCTTTCAAATCAAAATGTTTTTCTGGAGTCTCTGTTAGGGCTACTTTAAGAGGATACCAACCATAGAGTGCGCACTCAAAACCAATTCACCTTGTCAAGTATCAAGCAGCTACTAAAAACTCTGTTTGATTTAGAGTTCCAAATGCTTCTCTCCGTAAAAGAGCAAACGCATGGAAAGCTAAAAGTTCAAACTGTTACTGGAAACGCACGCTTTCACGGAGAAGAACAGAACTTAAGTGTCCATATAGGATTGGTGTACTGATCATTACTGCCAAGTATCATCAGCATTGGGTGAAAAATGTTTTCTGACATTTCAGGAAACTCGTGGTTTTTCATAAGCTTTACAAAGTCTTTCAAATGAAAGGGTTTTCCTCAGTCTCTGCTTAGGGCTACTTCAAGAAGAAACCAAACATAGAGAGAGCACTTGGAACTAATTCCCTTTGTCAAGTATCAAGCAGCTACCACAATCTCTGTTTGATTCAGAGTTCCTACAGCTTCTCTTCCTAAAGTAGAAAATGCATTGAAATCTAAAAATTCAAACGGTTACTGGAAACGAACACTTCAACCTAGAGGAGCAAAATTTGGGGGGGCCAAGTGAGATTGGTGTACTGATCCTTACCACCAAGTATCATCAAGATTGGGTGAAAAAATGTTTTCTGAGATTTGAGGAAACTCGTAATTTTTTGTAAGCTTTGCAAATGCTTTCAAATGAAAGGGTTTTCCCCCAGTCTCTGCTTAATACTTCTTCAAGGGGAAACAAACCATATTCACAGCATTGACAACTACTTTATAGTGTCAAGTTTCAGCTAGCAAAAACCGTGTTTGATTTAGAGTTACAACTGCATCGATCTCTATAGAAGAAAACAGAGTGAAACCTAGAATGTCACAGTGTTACTGAAAACGAATGCTTCAACATAGAAGAACGAAATTTGGGTAGCCTAGTGTGACAGAAGTACGGATGATTATGGCCAAGGATTTCCAAGATTGGATGAAAATACATTTGCTGGGAATTCAGGAATCTCAGAGTTCTTTGGAATCTTGGCAAAATTTTTTAAATGAAATTGTTTATTCTCTGCCTTTCCTTCATTCTACTTCAAGAGAGAAGAAAACAGAGAGTGCACTGAGAAGTAATTCAGTGTGTCAAGTTTCAAGTAACTAGCACAAAACCTGTTTCATTAAGAGTTAGAACTTCTGCTCTCCCTAAAGGGGAAAAGAGAGTAAAACCTAAAATTTCAGTGTTCCTGAAAATGAACGCTTGAAACTAGAAGAAAGCAATTTGGGGGCCAAGTGGGATTGGTGTAATGATCATTACCACTAATTATAATCAAGATTGGATGAAAAAGTATTTGCTGATCTTTCAGGAAACTCGCAGTTTTTTGGACCCTTGACAAACGCTTCAAATAAAAGTGTTTTCCCCCAGTCTTTGCTTAGGGTTAGTTCAAGAGGGAACAAACCATGAGATAGCAATGAGACCTGCTGTAGTGTGTCAAGTTTCAAGCACCTAGCACAAACCTTGTTTGATTTAGAGTTCCAACTGCACCGATCACAGTAGGAGAAAACTGAGTGAAACCTAATATTTCAAAGTGTTCCTGCAAAGGAACGCTTGAACCTACAACAACGAATTTTGGGGACCCATATGCGAAGAAAGTACTGATCATTACCGCCAAGTATCATCAAGATTGGGTGAAAAAATATTTGCTGGGATTTCAGAAATCTCGGAGTTCTGTGGAATCTTGCCAAACACTGACAATTGAAATTGTTTATTCTCTGCCTTTCTTTCATTCTACTTCAAGAGGGAACAAAAACGTCAAGACAGCACTAAAAACTAATTCTGTGTGTCAAGTTTCAAGCAGCTAGCACAAACAGTGTTTGATTTAGAGTTCCAACTGCATCGATCACTAGAAGAGAAAACAGAGTGTTATGTAAATATTCAAACTGCTACTGCAAACGAACACTTCAACCTAGAAGAAAAAGAAATTTGGGGGGCCAAGTGGGATTGGTGTACTGATCATTACAGCTAAGTATCTTCAATATTGAGTGAAAAAATATTTGCTGAGATTTCAGGTAATTTGTAATTTTGTGGAAGCTTGGCAAACGCTTCAAATGAAACTGCTTATGGCTAGTTCAAGAGGGAACAACCCATGAGATAGCAATGAGACCTGCTGTAGTGTGTCAAGTTTCAACCAGCTAGCACAAACCCTGTTTGATTTAGAGTTACAACTGAATCTAACAGTATAGAAGAAACCTAAAATATCAAAGTGTTCCTATTAACAACGCTTCAAGCTGGAAGAATAAAATTCAGGGGTCCAAGTGTGACTGGAGTATTGATCGTAACTGCCAAGTATGTTCAAGATTGGATGAAAAAAGTATTTGCAGGGATTTCAGGAATCTATGAGTTCTGTGGAATCTTGGCAAACGCTTTCAAAGGAAATTGTTTATTCCCTGCCTTTCCTTCGGGGTACTTCAAGAGGGAACAATGCATAGAGACCCCACTAAGAACTATTTCAGTGTGTCAAGTTTCAAGGAGCTAGCACAAACCGTGTTTGATTTAGAGTTCCAACTGCACCAATCACAGTAGGAGAAAACTGAGTGAAACCTAAAATTTCAGTGTTCCTGCAAACGAACACTTCAACCTACAACAACGAATTTTGAAATTGTTTATTCTCTGCCTTTCTTTCGTTCTACTTCAAGAGGGAACAAAACGTAGAGACTTCACTGAGAACTAATTCAGTGTGTCAAGTTTCAAGGACCTAGCACAAACCCTTTTTGTATAAGAGTTCCAACTACTGCTCTCCCTAAAGGGAAAAACGAAGTGCAACCTAAAAATTCACAAATTCCACACTGTTACTGCAAACGAACGCTTCAACCTAGAAGAACGAAATTTGGGGGGCCAAGTGGGATTGGTGTACTGATCATCACCGCTAATTATCATCAAGATTGGGTGAAAAAATATTTACTGAGATTTCAGGAAACTTGTAGTTTTGTGGAAGCTTGGCAAACGCTTTCAAATGAAAGTGTTTTTCCTCAGGCTTTGCTTAGGGCTACTTCAAGAGGGAACAAACTCTAAGATAGCAATGAGACCTGCTGTAGTGTGTCAAGTTTTAAGCACCTAGCACAAACAGTGTTTGATTTAGATTCCACATGCATCTATCAGTATAGGGGAAAATGAAGTGGAACCTAAAATTTCAAAGTGTTCCTGCAAACAAACACTTCAACCTAGAAGAATAAAATTTGGGGGTACAAGTGCGACTAGAATACGGATCATTACCGCCAAGTATCATCAAGTTTGGGTGAAAAAATATTTGGTGGGATTTCAGGAAACTCGTAGTTCTGTGGAAGCTTGGCAAACGCTTTCAAATGAAAGTGTCTTTCCTCAGTCTCTTCTTCGGGCTTCTTCAAGAGCAACAAAATATAGAGACAGAACTCAGAATGACCTAACACTAATCCTAACGCAAACCCTAACACTAACACTAACCCTAACCCTAACACTAATCCTACCCTTAAACCTAACCTAACACTAACCCTAACACTATCACTAAATTTATCCCTAACTCTAACACCAACACTAAACCTAACCCTAACCCTAAATCTAACCCTAATCCTATCTGTAACCCTAACACTAACCCTAACCCCAATTTTAACTTAAATTCTAACCCTAACTCTAAAAAGCCCTAACCCTAACCCTAGCACTAAACCTAACACTAACTGTAACCCTAAATCCAACCCTAACTTTATAACCCTAAACCTAACCCTAACCCAAACACTAATCCTAACCCTAACCCTAACCGTTACCCTTAGGCTAACACTAACCATAACCCTAAACTAACACTAACACTAACCCTAAACCTCTCCCTAAACCTAACCCTAACCCTAACCCTAACACTAACACTAACACTAATCCTACCCTTAAACCTAACCAAACACTAATCCTAACACTAACCTTAACCCTAACACCAATACTAAACCTAACCCTAACCCTAAATCTAACCCTAATCCTATCTGTAACCCTAACACTAACCCTAACCCTAATTTTAACTTAAATCCTAACCGTAACCCTAAAAAAACCCTAGCACTAAACCTAACCCAAACCCTAACCATACCTGAAATCCTAAATCTAACCCTAACACTAATCCTAACCATAATCCGTACCCTAACACTAAACCTATCCCTAACCCTAACACTAACCCTAACCCTAACCCTAACTGTAACCATAACACTAACCCTAAATCTAACCCTAATCCTAACACTAACCCTAAACCTATTCCCAAAAATAACACTATACCTAACCCTAACCCTAACCCTAACTCTTACCATAACCCTAACTTTAACCCAAACTCCAATGCTAACACCCTAACCCTGTCCCTAAAACTAAACCTAACACAAACCTAACAATAACCTTTAACCTAACCTGAAAACTTACCCTAACCCGAACACTAACCCTAACTCTAACCTAAACCATAACACTAACCCTAAGACAAAACCTAACCCTACCCATAATCCTAAATGTAACACTAACCCTATCACTAACCCTAAACCTAACCCTAAACCTAACTCTAACTCTTAAACTAATCCTAACACTTAACCCGATTCCTAACCCTTACCATAACACTAACCCTAACCATAACCGTATCTCTAACACTAAACCTAAGCCTAACCCTATCCCTATTTGTTACACTAAACCAAAACCTAATCCTAACACTAACACTTACCCTAAACCCTTTCCTGAACCTGACACTAACCCTAAACCCAACCCTAACTATATACATAACACTAACACTAACCCTAAAACTAACCCTAACCCTAAGCCTAACACTAACACCAACCCTAACCCTAAGCCTAAGATGAACTGGAACCCTAACCCTAACACTAAATCTAAATGTAAACCTAACCCTAACCCTAACCCAATCAATAACACTAATCCTAACCCTAACAATACCCTGTTACTAACACCAACTCTAACACTAACCCTAACCTTAACAGTAACCCTAATGCAAACCCGAACACTAACAATAATCCTAACATTAACCCTAATCCTAAATGTAACCCTAACACTTACACTAACACTCACCTTAACCCTAACACGAACCGTAACCCTAAACCTAACAATAAACCTAACCCTAACCCTAACACTAATCCTAACCCTAACCCTAATCCTAAATATAACCCTAACCCTAACACTAACCCTAAACCTCACACAAACCCTAACACCCTATCACTAACCATAGCCTTAACTTTAACCCAAAGCCTAACACTAACACTACCCCAACCCTAAACCTAACAGTAAACCTAATCCTAAACCTTACCTAACCCTAAACCTTACCCTAAGCTGAACAATAAACCTAACCCTAAACCTAACAATAAACCTAACGTTAACACCAAACCTAACCCTAATCATAAACCTAAAACTAACACAAACCCTAACCTGAACATTAAATCTAAAACAAAACCTAACCCTAACCCTAACACTAACCCTAACACTAACCCTAAACCTAACCCTAACAATAACCATAACTCTATCCCTATCCTTAAACCTAACCCTAAATATAAGACTAACCCTAACCCTAACCCTAATTTTAAACCTAACCATAACCCTAACACCAACCCTAACAAAAACCCTAACCAAAACTCTAACACTAACCCTAACTCAACCTTAACCTAACCTTAATACTAACCCTAACACTAATCCTAAAGCAAACCCTAACACTAACACTAACCCTAACCCTAACATTAATCCTACCCTTAAATCTAACCTAACACTAAACCTAACACTAACACTAACCTTAACCCTAATCCTAACACCAACACTAAACCTAACCCTAACCCTAAATCTAACCCTAATCCTATCTGTAACCCTAACACTAACCCTAACCCTAATTTTAACTTAAATCCTAACCCTAACCCTAAAAAATCCTAACCCTAACCCTAACACTAAACCTAACACTAACTGTAACCCTAAATCCAACCCTAACTTCAAAACAAACCCTAATCCTAACCCTAACCCCAACACTGATCCTAACCCTAAACCAAATTGTAACCCTTAGGCTAACACTAACCATAACCCTGAAACTGACAATAACATTAACCCTAAACCTAACCCTAACCCTCAAGATAACACTAACCACAACCCTAACACTAACACTAACTCTAAATATATAACTAACCATAACAATACCCTTAACCCTGACCCTAACTCTAACCCAAACACTAATACCAAACCTAACCTTAACACTAACACTAATCCTAACTTTAATCCTAACCCTAACACTAACATTAACTCTAACCCTAACACAAACCCTAACCCAACCAAAATCCTGACCCTGATCTATCCCTAACCCTCATCCTTACCTAAACATAACACTAACCCTAATACAAACACTAACCCTAACCCTATATCAAACCCTAACACTAACCCTAATCATAACCTTAACCCTAAACTTAACCCTAACCCTAACCCTAACCCTAAAAATAACACTAACTCTAACCGTAACCCTACCCTAACCCTCATACTTGCCCTAACCCTAAACCTAACCTTAACACGAAGATTAACCCTAAACCTAATAACCCTAACCGTATCCCTAACATGAAGATTAACCCTAAACCTAACCCTAAACCTAACACTAACCCTAACCCTAAACATAAACTTAAAAATGACCTTAACCTTAAAATAACCCTCACCCTAACCCTAACAGTAACCCTAACACTAAACCTAAACCTAAATGTAACCCTAACCCCCAAACTAAAAGTAACCCTAATATCGACCTAACCCTAACCCTAATCCTAAACCTAAATTTTTGACACTAACCCTATACCTAACCCTAACTCTATCATGAACCCTAACCCTAACACTAATTATAACCTAACCCTAACCCAAACCCTAACCCTAACATAATCCTATCCCTAGCTGTAACCTGAGATCTAACACTAACCACGACTGTAACCCTAAACATAAAACTAACCATAACCCTAACACAAAACTTAAACTTAACCCTAACCCTAACACAAACACAAACCCTTATTCTATAGCTAACAACAACCCTAACCTAAACCATAACCCTAAATTTTACCTACCCCTAACACTAACACTTAACTCACCAAACCCAAATCCTAACACTAACACTAACCATAACCCTAACCCTAAACTTACCCCTAACACAAACCCTAAAGCTTACCATAACACTAAGCCTAACCCTCACCCAAACCATAAGCCTAACCCTAACCCTATCCCTAACCCTAACAGAAACCCAAACCCTAAGTCTAACCTTAAACCTAACCCTAAACCTAACCTTAACTCTAACCTAACCCCAACACTAACCTAAGTCTAAACCTAACCCTAACACTAACTCTAATCTTAACTTTAATCCTAACTCTAACCCTAATCCTAACTCTAAAAATAATCTTAACCCTAACCCTAAACCTAGCCCTCATTATAACCCTATCCCTAAAGCTAACACTAACCCTATCCCTAACACTAACACTAACCTTAAACCTCATTAAAACCTGAAACCAAACACTAATGTTAACCCTTACCCTAACCCTAACCCAAACCCTAAACCTAAACCTAACATTAACCCTAAGCCTAAACCTTACATGAACCCTAACCCTAAACTTAACCCTAACTTAACCCTAACTGTAACCCTAACCCTAACCCTGAACCTAACAATAACAATAACTTTAACACTAACCCTAACCCTTACACAAACCCTAACCCTCACCATAAACCTAACTAACCCTAAACCTAACACTAACACTAACCCTAACCCTAACCCTAACCCTAAACCTAATACTAACCCTAACACTAACACTAACCCTAACCCTAACCCTTACCATAACACTAACCCTAAGCATAACCCTAACACTAACACTAATCATAAACCTAACCATAACCTTAACCAGAACACTAATTCTAACCCTAACACTAACTCTAAACCTAACCCTAATGTAACACTAACTCTACCTTATTCCTAAACCTAACACTATAATTAACCCTAACCCTAACCCAAACACAAACATAACCTTAACCCTAACCCTAACCTAACCCTAACACTAACACTCACACTAATCCAAACCCTAACACAAACCCTAATTTCAACACTAACACAAACCCTAACCCTAATCCCAACCCTTACCTTAACCGTAACTGTATACATAAGCTTAACCCTAACTTTAACCCTGAAACTAATCCTAACCCTAACCCTAACCCTAATCCCAGCACTAATCCTCACCCTAAACCTAATCCTAACACTAACATTAACACTAACACTAATGCTAACACAAAGTTTAAAACTAACTTTAACACTAATGCTAACCTAATCCTAACTTTAACCCTAACACTAACAATAACCATAATCCTAACTCAATCCCTAATCCTAACCCTAACACTAACCCTAACACTAACCCTAATCCTAACCCTTATCCAAACACTAACCTTAACCCTAAACCTAACCCTATCACTAACCTTAACCCTCACTCTATCCCTAACCAAACACTAACCCTAAACCTAACTGTAACTGTAACACTAACTCTAAACCTATCCCTAACCCTAACACTATAATTAACCCTATCCCAAACCCTAAAACAAACACTAATACTAAAACTAACCATAATTCTAAACCTAACACTAATCCTAACTCTTACCTTAACCGTAACTCTATCCCTAAACTTAACCTAACCCTAACTGTAACCCTACCATTAATCCTAACACTAAACCTAACGCAAAATTTAAAAATAACACAAACCCTAATCCAACATAATCCTAACCATAACCCTAATGCTAACACTAATGCTAACCCTAATCCTAACTCAAATTCTAAACCTAACCCTAAAACTATCCTAACACTAAGCCTAACCCTAACCCTAACCCATACCCTAACACTAACCTCAAATGTACCCCTGGCCCTAACACTAACCTTAACCCTAACCATAACCCTAACACTAACACTAACCAATACCTATTCCTAAACCTAACATGATCCCTAACCCTAACCCTTACCCTAACCCTAACACTAACAGTGATTCTAACATTAAACCTAACCCTAGCCATTACAGTAACCCTAACCCTAACCCTAAGATGGACCATAGTTCTAAGCTTAACTCTAACCCTAAACCTACCCTAACCCTAACCCTAAACATAACACTAACTCTAACCCTAAGACTAACCATAACCCTAACACTAAACCTAACCCTAAACTTAACACTAACCCTAACGCAAACCCTAACACTAATCCTAACACTAAAACTAAGCCTAACCCTAACCTTAACCCAAACCCTGACCCTAACACTAACCCTAAACCTAAACCTACCCATAAACTTAACACTAAACTTAACCCTAACTCTTACCCTAAACTTGAACATTATCCTAACCCGAACACTAAACCTAACCCTAACCATAACTATAACCCTAACCCTAACACTAACACTAACCATTCCATTAAGCCCAACCCTAAACCAAACCCTAACCCTAACCCTAACACTAACCCTAAACTTAATTCTAACCTTAGCACTAACACTAATCCTAAACCTAACCCTAACACTAACACTATCATTAACTCTAATCCTAACACAAACCCTAACCCAACTATAATCCTGATCCTAATCTATTCCTGACCCTCACCCTTACCTAACCCTAACCTAACCCTAAATCAAACACTAACACTAACCCTAATCCTAACCCTAACCCTAAACTTAACCCTAACCCTAACTCAAACCTAAACTTAACCCTAACCCTAACCCTAACCATAACACTAATTCTAATTGTAACCCTAACCCTAACCCTCACACTTAACCCTAACCCTAACCCTAACCATAACACGAAGCTTAACACTAAACCTAACTCTAAACCTAACATTAACTCTAACCCTAACCCTAACCTTAACACTAACCCTAACGCTAACCCTAACCCTAAACATACACTTAAAAATAACCCTAACCCTCACCCTAACCCTAACCCTAACCCTAAACATAAACTTAAAAATAACCCTAACCCTAACCCTCACCCTAACCCTAACCCTAAACCTAAACCTAACACTAAACCTAACTTTAACCCTAACACTAAACCTAAACCTAAATGTAACTCTAACCCCCAAACTAAAAGTAACCCAAATCTTGACCCTAAACCTAACACTAACCCTAACCCTAATCCTAAACCCAAAGTTAACACTAACCCTAACCCAAACCCTAACCCTAAAATAATCCTATCCCTAACTCTAACCAGAACCCTAACACTAATCTAACCGTGACACTAACCATAAAACTAACCATAACCCTAACACAAAACCTAACCCTAACCATGATGCTAAGAAAAACCTAACCCTAATCCTATACCTAACAACAACCCTAACCCAAACCATAACCCTAACTTTTACCTAACCATAACATTAATGCTTACCTAACCAAACCCAAATCCTAACACTAACACTAACCCTAACACGAACCCTAACCATAACCCTAACATGAATCCTAAACCTAACTATACCAGTAAGCCTAACCCTCACCCAAACTATAACCCAAACCCTAACACTAACACTATCCCTAATGCTATTCCTAACCCTAACAGAAACCCTAACCCTAAGTCTAACCCTAACCCTAACAGTAACCCTAACCCTAACTTTAATCCTAACCGTAACCCGATTCCTAAACCTAAAAATAACCCTAACCCTAACCCTAAACCTAGCCCTCACCATAACCCTAACCCTAAACCTAACACTAATGCTAAACATCATTATAACCCTAAAATAAACACTAATGCTAACCTTTACCCTAACCCTAACCCTAACCCAAACCCTGAACCTAAAGCTAACACTAAACTTAAGCCTAACCGTAACCCAAATCCTGAACCTAAAGCTAACACTAAACTTAAGCCTAACCCTAACCCTAACCTAATCCTAACTGTAACCCTAACCCTAACCCTAACCCTAACCCTAAAAATAACAATAACTTTAAAACTAACCCTAACCCTAACCTACATGAAACCTATCCCTAACCATAACCCTAACCCTAACAATAACAATAACTTTAACACTAACCCTAACCCTAACCTACACTCAACCTATCCCTAACCCTAACCTTAATCCTAACCGTAATTGTAAATCTGTATTTAACCCTATCAGTAACCATAACACATACCCTAACCCTAACCCTAACAGGAACTCTAAACCTAACCATACGACTAAGCTTAACCCTCACCCAACCCATAAATCCAAACCTAACACTAACCCTAATACTAACCCTATCTGTAACTCAAACAGAAACCCTAACCTTAAGTCTAACCCTAACCGTAACTCTAACCCTAACCCTAACTTTAATCCTAATCCTAACCCTAACCTTAATCCTAACACTAAAAATAACCCTAAACCTAACCCTAAACCTAGCCCTCACCATAATCGTATCCCTAAACCTAACTCTAACCCTAAACTTAACCTACCCTAAACCTAACCCTAACCCTAAAACTAATCCTAACTGTAACTGTAAAGCTATATGTAACCCTATCAGTAACCCTAACACAAACCCAAACACTAATGCTAACACTAACCCAAACCCTCATCCTAACACTAACCCTAACCCTAACTTTACACTGACACTAATTCTAACCATAACCCTAAATGTAACCCTAAACCTTAGCCTAATCCTAATTTTAACCCTAACACTAACTTTAACCCTAACCCTAAAACTAACCCAGACACTAATCCTAACCATAACACAAACCATAAAACCTAATCATAACCCAAACCTTAACCTGTCCCTAACCATAACCCTAACCTAACACTAACCCTAACCCTAAACATAAACTTATCACTAATCCTAACTCTAACCCTAATCCTAATACTAACCCTACCCAAACTGTAACCCTAACTGTAACCCAAACCCTAACCCTAAGCCTATCATGAATACTAAACCTGAACCTAACCCTCACAGTAACCCTAAAGTTAACACTAAAACTAACAATAACCCTCACCCCAACACTAACCATATCATTAACCCCAAACTTAGCACTAAACCTAACACTCACCCTAACCCTAACTCCAAGTTTAACACAAATTCTAATCCTAAACCTAAACCTAACTATAGCACTAACCCCAATCCTAAACCTAAACCTAACCCTAACCCTAAGGCTAACCCTAACCCTAACATTAACAATAACCCTAAACCAAATCCTCACCCTAACCCTAACCCTAAACTAAACACTAACCCAAAACTAAACACTAATCTTAAACTAACCCTAACCCTAAAACTAAACACAACACTAATCCTAACCCTAAAGCTAACCCTCACCCTGAAAAGAATCCTAAGCCTCACCCTAACTCTTACCCTAAACCAAAAACTAATCCTAACCAAGACACTAAACCTAACCCTAACCCTTGGCCTAAAGGTAGCAATAACCCTAACCCTTATCCTAACCCTAACCATACCCCTAAATATAAGTCTATCCCAAACATTAACCCTAACCCTAACCCTAATCCTAATTGTAACACTAATCCGAATCCTAATCCTAATCCTAACACTTACCCTAACCTTAACACTAAATATAACCCTAAAATTAACCTAACCCTAACACTAACCTAACCCTAACTCTTACCCTAAACCTAAACCTAACAAAAACCCTAACCTTAACCTAACATGAACCATAAATATAACCCTAACCCTAATTTAACCCAAATCCTAACCCTAACCCTAACACTTATCTTAACACTTACCCTAACCCTAATCCTAATTCTAACCTAACCCTAACTCTTACACTAACCCTAACCCTGACAATAACACTAATACTAACTCTATCTCTAACACTAAATATAAACCTAACCCTAAACCTAACCCTAACACGAACCCTAATTTTATTTCTAACCTGAACCATAAATCTAACCCTAACCCTAATTTAACCCAAACCCTAACCCTAACACTAACCCTAATCCTAACCCTAACCGTAACCTAAACTTAACACAACCTAACTGTAAGCCTAATCCTAAACTTTATCATAACCCTAACCCTAACTCTAACCATAACCCCAACACAAACCCAAACCCTAACTTTAAAGCTAACACTAACCTAAACACTAACCCTATCACTAACCCTAACACTAAACCTAAAATTAATACTAACTCTAATCTTAACCCTAACCCTAAACCAAAATTTTACTCTAACCCTAACCCTGTCACCCTAACACTAAACATAACCCTAATCCTAACACAAACCAAACCCTAACCCTAACTCTAACCCAACAACAACCCTAAACCTAACCCTAATACTAACCCTAACACTAACACTAACCCTAGCTTTAACTTTAACCCTAACCCTAACCCTATCACTAACCCTAACAATAACCCTAATCCTAAATCTAACCCTCACCCTAATTCTAATCGTAAGCTAAACCTAAACCTAACCCTTATCTTAACACTAACCCTATACCTAACTATAACCCTAACCCTAACCTTAACACTAACCCTAACCCTAACCTTAAAACTAAAGTTAACACTAACCTTAAATTTAACACAAACCCTAAACCTAAACCTAACCCTGACCTAAACCAAATTCCAAACCTAACCCTAATACTAACACTAATCCTAACTATATCTTGAACCCAACTCACCTAACCCTAATTCTAAATCTAACCCTAATCCTAATTGTAACCGGAACCTTAAACATAACCCTTACCATAACCCTAGGACAAATTTTAACCCTAACCCTAACACTAACCCTAACCCTAACACTAAACCTTACCCTAACCCTTACCCTAAACCTTAACTTAACCCTTACCATAACCCTAAACCTAACAATAACCCTAGCCCTAACCCTCACCCTAAACCTAATCCAAATCATAACACTAACTTTAAACCTAAACCTAACCCTAATTCTAAACCTATCCCTATCCCTAACTCTAACCCTATCCCTAACATATCACTAACACTAACCCTAACTCTATCCCTAAACCTAAAACCAACCCTGACCCTAACCCTAATAATAACCCAAAACTTAACCTAACCCTAACCCCAAACTAAGTTATTTTTACCCTAACCCTAACCTAACACTAACCCTAAGCCTCACCATAACCCTAACTCGAACCATAACACTAACCCTATCTCTAACCCTACACTAACCCTAAATCTAATCCTAACACTAACCCAAAATCTAATCCTAACCTAACCATAACTCTAAACATAAGCCTAACCCTAAACTTAACCCTAACCCTAAACCTAACCCTAACACTAACCCTAATCCTAACCCTAACATGAATCCTAACCATAACCATAAACCTAACACTAACCCTAACCCTAAACCTAACCCTTACACTAACCCTAACCCTAACACTAACCCTAATCCTAACCCTAATTTTACCCTAACCCTAGCCCTAACATAAAGTTAACACAAACCCTATAGGAAAACATAACCCTAACCATAACCTAACACTAATCCTAACCCTTACTTAACCCTAACCCTAACCCTAACACAAACACTACCCTAACCCTAATCTAACACTAACCCTAACCCCATCACTAACTTTGTCACTAACCCTAACCCTAACACTAACAGTAACATTAACCCTAACCCTATACCTATCCTACCCGTAACCATAAAACTAAACCTAACCTTAACCCTACGCCTCACTCTATCCCTCTTACTAAACAAAACCCTAAGTGTAAAACAAACCCTAACTCTAACCCTTACACAAACCCTAAATCTATGTATAACACTAACCCAAACACTAATTTTAAACCTCACCATTACCCTAAACATAACACTAACACTAAACCTACCCCTAACACTAAACCTATCTTTTAACCCTAACTCTTACAAAAATCCTAAACCTAAACCTTACCCTAACACAAACCATAATTCTTACCCTAACACTAACCATAACAATAACCCTATTGCTAATTCTAAAACAAACCGTAACACTAACCCAAACCCTAACTTTAACCGTAACTGTAACACTAACCCTTAAATTTAAACTAAACCTAAACATAAACTGAAACATAACACTAACCCTCATCTTAACCATAACCCTAACACTAATGATAACCCTAACCGTAACCCTAATGCTAACACTAACCCTAACCCTAAACCTAACCCTAACCCTAAACCTAAACCTAACTGTAAACCTAATCCTCAACCTAACACTAACCCTAACTTAACACTAACCCTAACCCTTATACTAACCGTAATCCTAACCCTAACCCTAACCCTAACTCTAACCCTAACCCTACCCTTAACCCTAACACTAACCCTAACCCTAAATCTAACCCTAACTCAAATCATAACCCAACCATAACCCTAAACGTAACCCTAACACAAATCCTATACATAACACTAACCCTAACACATAACCTAACCCTAAAATAACACTAACCCTAAACCTAAACATAACCCTAACCCTAACCCTAACCCTAAGAAAACCTAACCCTAACCCCAACCCTATCCCTAAAACTAACTCTAACCTAAACCTCACCCTAACCCTATTCCTAATCCTAACACTAACCCGAAACCTATCACTAACCTTAATCCTAACCCTAACTCTTATCCTAACACTCACCGAAATCCTAATCCTAACAGTAACATTAACTTTAATCATAATCCTTACCCTAACCCTAAACCTTACCTTAACCCTAAAACTAACACTAACACTAACCCTAACCCTAACATTAACCCTAACATTAACTCTAACCCTAAACTAACCCTAACGATAACCCAAACCCTAACCCAAACCATAACTGTAACCCTAAACTTACCCTAACCATTACCCTAACCCTAAACCTAACAAAAACCCTATATCTAACCCTAAAACTAACCATAACCCTAACCTTAATGCTAAAATTTACACTAACCCTAACCCTAACTCTAACACGAACTCTAACCATAACCCTAACAATAACCCTAAACGTTACACTAAACCTAAACCTAACCCCACACCTAACCCTGACACTAACCCTAAACCTAATGTTAACATGAAACCTAACACTAACCATAATACTAATCCTAAACCTAACCCTAACCCTAACCCTAATCCTAACCCTATCACTGACAATAATCCTAAACCCACTCCTAACCCTATCTCTAACCTTAACCCTTACCCTAACACTAATCCTAACCCTAACCCTTAGCATAAACTTATTCTTAACTCTAACACTAACCCTAACCCTAACCTTAACCTAACTCTAAACCTAATTGAAATGTAACCGTAATTCTAACCCTAACCCAAACCCTAACCATAACCCTCAACCTAACACAAACCATAACCCTAACCCTAACACTAACCCTATCACTAACACTAGAACTAACCCTAATCCTAACTCTTAAACTAACCCTAACCCTAAACCAATCCCTATCTCTGAACCACACCCTAATTCTAAAACTAACCCTAATCCTAACCCTATCATTAACCCTAACCAGAACTGTAACCATAAACCTAACACTAACCCTAACTTTAACACTAACCCTAACCCTAATCCTAACCCTAACTCTAACACTAACCCTAATCCTAAACTTAATCATAACACTAACCCTAACCCTACCCTTAAACCTAACACTAACCCTAACCCTAACCCTAACTCTAACCCTAATTCAAACATAACCCTAACCCTAAACTTAACTCAAACACTAACACTAAATCTCAACCTAAAACAAACCATAACACTAACCCTAACACTGACCCTAACACTAACACTGATCGTAACCCTAATCCTAATTCTTAAACTAATCGTAACTGTAACCCAATCCCTAATTCTGATCCTCACCCTAATTCTAAAACTAACCCTGAACCTAACCCTAACCAGTACACTAACAATAACCCTAACCCTTATGTAATACTAAACCTAAACCTAACCCTAACCCTTTCACTAACCCTAACCGTAAACCTAACCCTCAACCTAACACTAACCCTAACTTAACACAAACCCTAACCCTAAGACTAACCCTAATCCTAACCCTAACCCTAACCCTAACTCTAACCCTAACCCTACCCTTAACCCTAACACTAACCCTAACCCTAAATATAACCCTAGCTCAAACCATAATCCAACCATAACCCTAAACCTAACCCTAACACAAATCCTATCCTTAACAATAACCCTAACACATACCCTAACCTGAACCCTATCCCAATCACTACACTAACCCTAACCCTAACACTTACCCTAACACTAAACCTAACCCTAACTTTAAACCTAACACTAACTCTAACCCTATCCCTTATACTAACCCTATCCCTTACACTAACCCTATCCCTAACACTAACCCTAACACTAATTCTAACCATAAATCTAACCCTAACCCTAACACTTACCCTAACACCAAACCTAACCATAAAACTTATATTAACCCTAACCCTAACCATATCCTTAATAATGAACCTAACCCTAACCCTTACTCTAATTCTTAACCCTAACACAAACCCTAACCTTAACCCCAAATCTAACAAAAACACTAACCCTAACACTACCACTAACCCTAAACCTAACACTTACAGTAACACTAACCCTAAACCTAACCCTCACCCTAACTCTAACACTAACACTAAAACTATCCCTAAACCTATTGCTAACCCTAACCCTAACCCTAACAATAACACTAATCCTAACCCTAAAATTAACATTAACACTAACCGTAAACCTAAACCTAACCCTAAACCTAACCCTCATCCTATGTGTAACCCTAAATCTAACAGCAACCATAATCCTAAAAAACTCTAACACTAACCCGTACCCAAAACCTAAAACTAACCTCTACCCAAATCCTAACCTTAATGCTAATCCTAACCGTATCCCTATCCATAATCCTAACACTAACAATAACTATAACCCTAACCCAAACCGTAACACTAACCCTTAACATATCTCCAACCCTAAACCTAACCCTAAAATAACCCTAGCCCTAACCCTAACCCTGAACTTCACCCTAAACCTAACTCTAAATCTAACACAAACCCTAACCCTAACACTAACCCTAACCCTAACCCTCACACTAACACCAACCCTAACCTTAACCCTAACCCTAATCCTAAAACTAACCCGAACCCTAACCCTAACGCTAACCCTAACATTAATCCTAACTTAAATTAAATTAATCCTAACTTAAATCCTAACTTAAATGCTAAGCCTCAAGCAAACATCATTCTAAACAGAGAAAAATTGAAGGCATTCCTTCTAAAATCTGGAACTAGAGAGGGATGCTCTCTCTCACCACTTCTTTTCAACATAGTTCTCGAAACACTGGCTGGAACAATTAGACAGACAAAAAAATTAAAGGCATAAAGATAGGAAAAGAGGAACTTAAATTAGCACTATTTGCCCATGACATGCTCCTATACCGAGAAGACCCAAAATGTTCTACCCAGAAAATTCTAGAGCTAGTAAATGAATTCAGCAAAGTGGCAGGATATAAAATCAACACACACAAATGAAAGGCATTCCTGTATATCAGTGACAAATCCACTGAAATGGAAATGAAGACAACCAGCCCATTTGCAATATCCTCAAAAAAAATGAAATACTTGGGAATCAACCTAACAAAAGAGGTGAAGGACCTATACAATGAAAACTACAGAACCCTAAAGAGAGAAATAGAAGAAGACCTAGAAGATGGAAAGATATACCTTGTTCATGGATAGGCAGAACCAACATCATTAAAATGGCGATACTACCAAAAGTACTCTACAGGTTTAATGCAATGCCAATCAAAATCCCAATGGTATTTCTCGCAGAAATAGAAAAAGCTATCATGAAATTCATCTGGAAAAATAGGAGACCCAGAATAGCAAAAACAATCCTAAGCAGGAAGAGTGAATCAGGTGGTATAGCGATACCATATTTAAACTATACTACAGAACAATAGTAACAAAAGCAGCATGGTACTGGTACCAAAACAGGCGGGTAGAACAATGGTACAAGATGGAGGACACAGAAACCAATCCACAAAATTACAACTACCTTATATTAGACAAAGGTGATAAAAGCATGCAATGGAGAAAGGATAGCATCTTCAACAAATGGTGATGGGAGAACTGGAAAACTATATGCAACAAAATGAAATTGAATCCCTGTATCTCACCAGGCACAAAAGTTAACCCAAAATGGATTAAGGAGCTAGGAATCAAACCAGAAACTCTGCGCCTAATAGAAGAAAAAGTTGGCTCTAATCTCCACCTTGTGGGGGTGGGCTCCAAATTCCTTAATAAGACACCTGTAGCTCAAGAGTTAAAATCAAGAATCAACAAATGGGACTTACTCAAACTAAAAAGTTTTTTCTCAGCAAGAGAAACAGTAAGAGAGGTAAATAGGGAGCCTATATCCTGGGAACAAATTTTTACCCCTCACACTTCAGATAGAGCCCTAATCTCCAGAGTATACAAAGAACTCAAAAAATTAAACAATAAGAAAACAAACAACCCAATCAACAAATGGGTCAAGGATTTGAACAGACACTTCTCAGAGGAGGATATACAATCAATCAGCAAATACATGAAAAATGTTCACCATCTCTAGCAATCAGAGAAATGCAAATTAAAACCACTCTAAGGTACCATCTCACCCCAGTAAGAAAGGCAGCAATTATGAAGTCAAACAACAACAAGTGCTGGCGAGGATGTGGGGAAAAGTGTACACTTGTGCATTGCTGGTGGGACTGCAAACTGGTTCGACCAATTTGGAAATCAGTATGGAGATTCCTCCGAAAGCTGGGAATGGAACCACCATTCGACCCAGCTATTCCTCTTCTCGGACTATTCCCCAAAGACCTAAAAAGAGCATACTACAGTGATACAGGGTCATCAATGTTCATAGCAGCAAATTCACAATAGCTAGACTGTGGAACCAACCTAGATGCCCTTCAATAGATGAATGGATTAAACAAATGTGGCACATATACACAACGGAATATTACTCAGCAATAAAAACAACAAAATCATGGCATTTGCAGGGAAATGGATGGCATTAGAGCAGATTATGCTAAGTGAAATAAGCCAATCCCTTAAACACAAATACTGAATGTCTTCTTTGATATAAAGAAGGCAACTCAAAACAGAGCAAGGAGGAAGAGCATGAGAAGAAGATTACCATCAAATAGGGACAAGAGGAGGGAGGGAATGGGAGAGAGAGGGGGAATTGCACAGAAGAGGGAAGGAGGTTAGCATTGTTATACAAAAATACATATAAGAGGATGTGAGGTGAAGGGGAGGAAAAAATAAGAGAGAGTGAGAGAAATGAGTTATGGTAGATGGGGTAGAGGGAGGGGAGGAGAGGGGGGATAGGAAGGGGATAGGAGGAGCAGCAGAATACAACAGACACTTGTTTGGCAGTATGTATAAACGTGGCTGTATAATCAACTTGATCCTGCAATGTATACACGGGGGAAAAATAAGAATTAATAACCCATTTGAAACAAATGTATGATATATGATATGTCAAGATCAATGTAATGTTTTGAGGAACGAATAAATTTCTGATGTTTTAAAAAACTTTCCCTAACACTAACCCTAAACCTATCCATAAACCTAACACTAAAGCTAACCCTAAAACTTACCCTTAACCTAACACTAACCCTGACACTAAACCTAACTCTAACAATAACCCTAATGCTAAACATCACCCTAACCCTAACACTAACCCTAACACTTACTGTAAACCTAAACCCAACCCTAACAAAAACCATAACCCTAACCCTAAAAGAAACACTAACCCTAAACCAACCATAAACATATCACTAAACCTAACCCTAACCCTAAACCTAAACCTAATACTAACCCTAACCCTAACCCTAACTATAAATCTAAACCTATTCGTAAACCTAACATTATTTCTAACCCTACCCCTAAAAATAACACTAACACTAATCCTAAACCTAAGCCTAACCCTAACACTAACCCTAACCATAACACATACCCTAACACTAACCCCCAAACTAATCATAAACCTAACCCTAATTGTTATTGCAAACCTTACCCTAACACTAACCCTAAACCTAACACAAACCCTAACACTAACCCTAACCTCAAACCAAACCCTAACACTAACACTAAAGCTAATCCTAAAACTAAACCTAAGACTAAACCTAACCATAACCCTTACCTAAACTCTAAACATTACCCTAACCCAAACACTAACCTAATCATAAATCTAACCATAACAATAACCCTAACCATAATACTAACCCTAACCATAACCTTAAACCTAACACTAACGTAAAACTAACATTAACCCTAAAAATAAACCTAACCCTAACCATAATGCTAACCTTAACATTAACCCTTAATGTAACCCTAATGCTAACCCTATCCTTAACTCTAACCCTAATTATAACATTAATCCTAACCCTAACCCTAAATCTCAACCTATTTCTAATTAAACTATTGCTAACACTAAACCTAACCCTAACACTAACACTAAACCTAACCCTAACCCTAACACTAACACTAATCCTAAACTGACCCCAAATCCTAACACTAACCCTAACACAAATTCTAACCCTAACCCTAACACTAACCCTAACCCAAACCTAACACTAACACTAAATCTAATGCTATCACTAACCTTAGTGAAAACCCAAACACTAACATGAACACTAACCCTATCCCTAATCCTCACATAACCCTATTCTAAGACTAACCCTAACCCTAACACACACCCTCTAACACTAACCCTAATAATAACCCTAACCCTAACACTAACCCTAATAATAACCCTAACCCTAATCCTAACTTTAACTGTAACCCTAACTCTAAACCTGTAGCTAACAAAAATTCTAAATCTTAACCTAACCCTAACACTATCACAAACACTAACCCTAAAGCGAACATTAATCCTAACTCTAACCCTAACCCTAAACCTAACACTATATCTAACCTTAACCATAACCCTAACCCTAAACCTAACTCTAAACATAACCTTAATACTGAAGCTAACCCTAACCATAACTCTAACCCTAACCCTAACTGTAATCCTAACTGTAACCCTAATCCTAAATCTAACCCTAAACCTAATACAAACCCTAAGTCCAAACTTAACATTAACACTAACACAAACACTAACCCTAACCCTAACCCTAACACTAACTCTAACCCTACTTCTAACCCTAACCCTAACACTAACCCTAACCCTAACCCAAACCTAACTCTAATTGTAACCATTATACCAACCCGAAACCTAACCCTAACAGTAACCAAAAAATAAAAGAAACACTAACCCTAACACTAACCCTATCCCTAACCCTAATCATAATCCTAACCCTAACACTAACCCTAACCTTAATCCTAACACAAAACCTAAGAGTAACCCTAAACCTAACCCTAACACTAACCATAACCCTACCCTAAAACTAACACTAAAGGTAACCCTGCCACTAACACTAACTCTAACTCTTAACCCAACCCTAAAAATTCTAACCCTAACCATAACACTAACACTAATCCTAACCCTAACCCTAACACGAAACCTAAGTCTAACCCTAACCCTAACACTAACCCTAACACTAACACTAACCATAATACTAACCCTAACCCTAACAATAACAATAACCCTAACACTAACACTAACACTAACCCTAACCCTAACCACAGACACTAACACAAACCTAACCCTAACCCTAAACCTAACGTTAATACTCACCCTAACCCTAAGCCTTACACTAAAACTAACTGTAACACTAACCCTAACACTAACTCTAAACCTATACCTAACCCTAACACTATAATAAACTTAAACATAACTGTAACACAAACACTAACACAAACCTAACCCAAACCCTAAACCTAATGTTAATACTCACCCTAACCCTAACCCTTACACTAACACTAACTGTAACACTAACCCTAATACTAACACTAATCCTAACCCTAATCCTAACTATTACCTTAACCCTAACACTAACCCTAAACTTAAACCTAATCCAAACACTAAATCTAACCCTACATCTACCCCTAATTCTAACACTAACCCTATCTCTAAACATAATCCTAACACTAACCCTAACACAAAATTTAACACTAACATTAACTCTAACCCTATCCTAATTCTATATGTAATCCTAACCCAAACAATAACCCTAAACCTAAACCTAGCTCAAACCCTAACACCAACACTAACTCTAACCCTTATCCCAAACCTAATCCTAATCCTAACCCTAACCCTAACACTAACACTAACACTAATCCTAAACCTAACACTAACCCTAACACGAACCCTAAGTCTAACCCTAACCCTAACACTAGCCCTAATTTTAACCATAAAACTAACACTAACTATAACCCTAACCCTAACCCTAACAATAACTCTAACCCTAACACTAACCCTAACCCTAACACTAACACTAACCTAACCCTAACATGAACCCTAACCGTAACCCTTACCCTAACACTAACCTTAACCCTAACCCTTACATTAATATAACACTAACCCTAAACCTAACCCTAAGCCTAACACTAACTTTAAAACTATCCATTACCCTAACACTATAATAAACCCTAACCCTAACCCTAACACAAACACTGACAGTAAATTTAACCCTAACCCTATCCCTCACCCTAACCCTAACACTCACCATAAACCTAACACTAACCTGAACATTAATTTTAATTGTAACACTATCCCTGACCCTAATTTTAACTTTTAACTTAACACTAACACCAAACTTAAACTTAACCTTAACTCTAACATTAAAACTAATTTTGACCCTAACCCTAATGCTAACCCTAACCCTAACTCTAACCCAACCCTAAACCTAACCCTAATACTAACCCTAATCCAAACTATAAACCTAACTCTAACACAAAAACAAAGTCTAACTCTAACCCAAAAATTAACCCTAACCCTAACCCTAACACTAACACTAACCATAACACTAACCCTAACCCTAACCCTAACACAAACCCTAACAATAAACTTAATCCTAACCCTAACTAACCCTAACCCTAACACTAACCTAATACTAACCCTAACCCTAACACTAACACTAACCCTAACCATAACCCTACAACTAACACTAACCATAAACCTAACCCTAACCCTAACCGTAACACTAACTCTAATCCTATCCCTATTCCTAACAGTATAATTAACCCTAACCCTAAAACAAACCTAACCCTAACCCTAACTCTAACACTAACACTCACCCTAACCCGAACCCTAACCCTAACTCTAACACTAACACTAACACTAACCCTAATCCTAACCCTCACCTTAACCCTAACACTAACCCCAAACTTATCATTAACTCTAACCCTAATACTAACCCTAACCCTAACTCTAAACTTAAAAAAAAAAAAAAAACATAAACTTAAAACTAACACTAATCCTAACACAAAACTTAACACTAACATTAACTCTAACCCTAACCTAATCCTAACTGTAACCCTAACCCTAACAATAACCCTAACCCTATTCCTAAATCAAACCCTAAAACTAACCCTAACCCTAACGCCTATCCTAAAAGTAACCTTAACCCTAAACCAAACCCTATCACTAATCTTAACCCAAAACCTAACACTAATCTTAAGCATAACACTAATCTTAACCCTAACACAATTCATAACACTCACCCTAAACCTAACACTAACCCTAAAACTAACTCTAAACCTATCCCTAACCCAAACAGTATAATGAACCCTAACACTAACACAATCACAAACACTAACGCTAAACCTAACCATAACCCTAAATTTCACACTAACCCTAACCCTAACACAAACATTTATTCTAACCCTAACTCTCATCCTAATCGTAAATTTAACCCTAAAACGAACCTAAAACTTACCTTAACCCTAACCTTAAAACTAACCCTAGCACTAACCCTAAATCTATCCCTAAACCCAACCCCAAACCTAACCCTAACCCTAACACTAACCATAATGCAAAGCATAACCTGAACTCTAACACGAACCCTATGTCTAACCCTAACTCTAACACTAAACCTAACACTAACCCTAATTCTAACTCTAACACCAACTGTAAACTAACCCTAGCCTTAAACCTAACCCTAACAATAAACCTAACCCCAATTCTAATCCTATCACTAATTCTTAACCTAAACATAACCCCAAACCTAATAATAACACTAACCCTAACTCTACCCCTAACCCTAACACTAACATTAACTGTAACTCTAAACCTAAATCATAATCCTAACAGTAAATCTAACCCTAATTCTAACCCTAAATATAACCATAATCTTATCTGTAACCCTAACACTAACCCTAACCCTAACGTTTATACAAATCCTAACCCTAACCCTATCCCTAACCCTAACCCTAACTAACGATAACCCTAACACTAACCCTAACACTAAATCTAACACTAAACCTAAACCTAACCCTAAACCTAACACTAACCCTAAAACTAACCCTAAACCTAACCCTTACCATAACACTAACCTTAAAAATAACACTAACAATAAACCTAACCATAACCCTAACCCTAATTCTAACCCTAACACTAACACTAATTCTAACCTATTCCTAACAGTAACACTATAATTACTCCTAACCCTAACCGTAACACAAACATAATCCTAACCCTAACACCAACACTCAGCTGAACCTGAACCCTAACACAATCAATCACTTATTCAAACACTAACACTAACCCAAACCCTAATCCTAACCCTAACAGTAACTTTAAACTTAACCCTAACCCTATCCCTAAAACTTTCCCAACCCTAACCCTAATCCTAACACTAACCCTCACCCTAAACCTAATCCTAACACTAACCCTAACACTAACCCTAACACAAAATTTAACACTACACATCCACCCTAACCCTAACCTAATCCTAACTCTAACCCTAAACCTAACAATAACTCTAACCCTAAACCTAACCCTAACCCTAACTCTTAAACTAACAATAATCTTAATCCTAAACCAAACCCTATCACTAACCTTAACCCAAACCCTAACCCTGACCAAATACTACCCTAAAACTAACTGTAACCAACAAAATAACTCTAAATCATCTTTAACCCTAACACTAAAATTAACCCTATCCTTAACCCTAAAACAAACACTAACACTAAACCTAACCCTAACTTTAACCCTAACACTCACCCTAACCCTATCCTTAACATAAACCCTAATTCTAAACTTAACACTAACCCTAACGCTAATCCTAACACTTACCTTAACACAATCTCTAACCCTAAACTTAACCCTAACCCTAATGCTCATACTAACCCTAACCCTAACTCTAACCCTACTATTAAACTTAACCCTAAACCTAATGCAAAATTTAACACTAACACTAAACCTAACATAATCCTAAACATATCCCTAATGCTAACACTAACCCTAACCATAATCCTAACACAAATTCTAAACTTAAACCTAAAACTAAACTAATCCTAAGCCTAAGCCTAACCCTAACCCATACCCTAACACTAACCTTAACCATAACCCTAACCCTAACACTAACCTTATTCCTAACCATAAACCTAATCGTAACGCTAACCCATACCTACTCCTAAACCTAACATTATCCATAACCCTAACAGTTACCCTAACCCTAACACTAACACTAGTTCTAACATTAACCTTAACCCTAGCCATTACACTAATCCTAACCCTAACTCTATGACCAACCATAACCCTAAGCCAAGTCTATTTCCAACCCTACCCTAACACTAACCTTAACCCTAAAACTAACCCTAACCCTAACCCTAACACTAAACCTAACCCTAACCTTAACACTAACCCTAAAACAACTCTAACACTAACACTAATCCTAACACTAAAACTAAATCTAACCCTAACCCTAACCTTAACCCAAACCCTAAACCTGACAATAACCCTAAATCTAACCCTAACACTAAACCTAACAATAAACTTAACCCCAAACTTTACCCTAAACCTAAACCTTACCCTAACCTGAACACTAAACCTAACCCTAACCATAACCATAACACTAACCCTAACACTAACCCTAACGATTCCATTAAGCCCAAAATTAACCCAAACCTCAAACGTATCCGTAACCCGAACACTAAAACTAAAACTAACCTTAACACTAACACTAATCCTAATCCTAACCTTAACACTAACATTAACACTAACTCTAACTCTAACCCTAATACAAACCCTAACCCAACCATAATCCTGACCCTAATCTATCCCTAACCCTCACCCTTACATAACACTAACCCTAACACTAACACAAACACTAACCCTAACCCTAAATCAAACCTTAACACTAACCCTAATTTTAATCCTAACCATAAATTTAACCCTAACCCTAACACTAACCATAACACTAACCCTATCCATAACCCCAACCCTAACCCTCACACTTACTCTAACCTTAACCCTAACCGTAACACGAAGCTTAACCTTAAACCTAACCCTAACAATAACCCTAACCCTAACCCTAATTCTAACCCTAACCCTAACCCTAACAGTAACACTAACGCTAACCCTAACGCTAAATATAAACTTAAAAATAAACCTAACTCTAACCCTAACCCTCACCATAACCCTGACCCTAACCCTAAACCTAATACTAATCTTAACCCTAATCCTAACACTAAACCTAAACCTAACTGTAACCCTAACCCCAAAACTAAAAGAAACCCTAATCTTAACTCTAACCGTAACACTACCCTAACCCTAAACATAAACCTAAACTTAACACTAACCCTAATCCTGACTCTAACCCTAACATGAACCATAATGCTAAAACTAACCCTAACCTAACCCTAACCCCAAAACTAACCCTAACATAATCCTATCCCAAACCCTAACCAGAACCCTAACAGTAACATTAACTGTAACCCTAACCATAAAACTAACCATAACCCTAACACAAAACCTAAACCTAACTATAACCCTAACACAAAAGCTAACCCTAATCCTATACCTAACCACAACCCTAACCAAAATCATAACAGTAAATTTTACCTAACCCTAACACTAATGCTTACCTAACCAAACACAAATTTTAACACTAACACTAACCCTAACACAAACCTGAAACCTAACCATACCTCTAAGCCTAAACCTCACCCAAACCATAACCCCAAACCTAACACTAACCCTAACACTAACCCTATCCCTACCCCAAACAGAAACCCTAATCCTAACACTAACCCTAAACCTAACACTAACCCTAAACCTAACTTTAATTCTAACCCTAACCCTAATCCTAACCCTGATAATAACCCTAAACCTAAACCTAACCCTCACCATAAGCCTATCCCTAAATCTAACACTAACCCTAACCCGAACACTAACACTAACCCTAACCATAAAACTAACTGTAACCCTAACACAAAGCCTAACTGTATCCCTAACCCTAACACAAACCCTAACCCTAGTCGTGTACCTAACAACAACCCTACCAAAACCATAACCCTAACTTTTACCTAACCGTATACTAACGCTTACCTAAGCAAACCCAAATATTAACACTAACACTAACCCTAACAGTAACCCTAACCCTAACTCTAACACAAACCCTAACCCTAACCATACCATTAAGCCTAACTCTTACCCAAACCATAACCACAACCCTAACACTAACCCTAACCCTTGTATCCTAACCCTAACCCTAATCCTATACCTAACGATAACCCTAACCCTAAACCTAAACCTAACACTCACCAGAGCCCTATCCCTAAACCTAATACTAACTCTAGCCCTAACACTAACCCTAAACCTCATTAAAATCTGAAACCAAAGACTAATGCTAACCCTTACTCTAACCCTAACCCTAGCCCAAACCCTAACCTAACCCTAACTGTAACCCTAAACCTAAGACGAACCCTAACCCTAACCCTAACAATAACTTTAACCCTAACCCTAACCCTTACCTAACCTAAAACTGTTCGTAACCCTAACCCTAATCCTAACCGTAACTGTAAGCCTATATGTAACCCTATCATTAACCCTAACACAAACCCTAACCCTAACCCTAAACCTAACACTAACCCTAACCCTAATCCTAACACTAACCCTAACCCTAACTTTACACTAACACTAATTCTAAACATAACCCTAAATCTAAACCTAAACCTTAACCTAATCCTAATACTAACCCTAAAACTAACTTTAACCCTAAACCTAAAACTAACCCTAACCACAATCCTAACCGTAACTCAAACCCCAACCCTAACCATAACCCGAACTTTAACATAACCCTAACCCTAAGCCTAACCTAAACTAACCCTAACCCTAAACCTAAACTTATCACTAACTTTAACCCTAACACTAACCATAACCATAACCCTAAACATAAACCTAACCCTATCACAAATTCTAACCCTTATCCTAATCCTAACACTAACCCTAAAAGCTTAACCCTAACACGAACCTTAAATCTAAACCTAAAACTAACCATAACACTAACCCTAACCCTAACCCCAACACTAACCATATCATTAATTTTAACCTTGACACTAAACCTAACACTAACACTAACCCTAAGTTTAAAACGAATTATAATCCTAAACCTAAACCTAACTATAACACTAAACTTAACACTAACCCTAACCCTAACCCTAACCCTAACCCAAAGGCTAACCCTAACCCTAACAATAACAATAAACCTAACCCTAACCCTCACCCTAAACCTAACCCTAAACCAAACACTCACCTTAACTCTAATTCTAACAGCAACCCTAAAACTATTTCTAACCCTAACCCAAATTCTAATGCTAACCCTAACACTAACACTAACACTAACCGTAACCTAACCCTAACCCTAAATTTAAATCTAACACTATCCCTAACCTTAACCGTAACATGAACCCTAACCATAAACCTAACCCTAACCTAACCCTAACCCTTATTCTAACCTAAACCTAACAATAAACCTAAAACGAACCTTAACAATAATTTTAAATGTAACCTTGACCATAACCTTAGCTGTAACCCTAACATAAACCTAACCCTAACCCTAACACTAAACCTAAACTATCCCTAACACTAACCCTAACTCTAACCCTAACTTAAACCGTAAACCTAAGCCAAACACTAACCCTAAGCCTAAACCATAAGCTTAACCCTAACCTAACCCTAAAGCTAAAGCTTACCTTACCCTAACTGTAATCCTGACCCTCACACTAACCCTAACACTAACTCTACCAGTAACTTTAACACAAACACTAAACCTAATGATACCACTAATCCTAACCCTCACCCTAACCCTAACGCTAACCCTAACACTAACCCCAAACCTAATACTAATGCTAATCCTAACAGAAACCGTAACCCTAACCCTAACCCTAACAATAATCTAACCTTAACTTTAAACCTAACTGTAACCCTCACCCTAACCTAACCTTAACACTAACCCTAACCCTAAACCTAAATCTAACCCTCACACTTACCCTAACCCTAAACCTTACAGTCACCCTAACTCTAACACTAACACTCATTTTAAACCTAAGTATAACTTTAACCCAAACAGTAATGCTAACACAAACACTAACCCTAACCCTAACACTAATCCTAACCCTAACCCAAACCATAAACCTAAACCTAACACCAACCCTAAGCCTAAACCTAACATGAACCCTATCCCTAACCTTAACCCTTACCCTAACTCTAACCCTAACACTCACCCTAAACCTAACCCTAACACTAACCTTAACCCTAACCCCAACCCAAACCTACCCTAACACTAGCCCTAACCCTAACCCTAATCCAAAACATAACCATAACTCTAAACATAAAACCAACAGTAACCCTACCACAAAACCTAACCCTAACCCTACAATTAACCCTAACCCTAAACCTAACACAAACCCTATCCCTAATTTCATCCTAATACGAATTCTAACCCTAAACCTAAACTAATCCTAAACCTTTACATAACCCTAACCCTAAACCTAATCCTAACACTAACTTTAACCCTAACAGTAACCCCAACACTAACCCTAACCGTGACACAAACCCTATCTCTAACCATAACCATAACCTTAACCTAACCCTAACACTAACTCTAACCTAACAATAACCCTAACTCTAACCTAAACCTATCCCAATACTTAACACTAACCCTAACACTAAACCTCACCCTAACCCTAACACTAACCCTAACCCTAAACCTAAACCTATCACTTATCCTAACCCTATTCCTAACACTCGCCCTAACTCTAAACCTCAACCTTAACCTAAACCTAACACTAACCCTAACCTAAAACTAACACTAACCCTAACCCTAATCCTAATATAACAATAGCCTAACCCTATCCTTAACATTAATCCTATCTTTAGCCATAATCGTAACCATAAATATAATCCTAAATCTAAACCCAACAGAAACACAAACCTTAAACCTAACACTAAACATAACCCTAACACTAAACCCAACTTTAAACTTAACCTGAATCCTAACTGTAACCATAACTCTAAACTTAACCCTAACCATAACCCTAACACTACCCTAACAATAACACTAACCCTAACTTTAAACCTCACCCTCAACCTAACCTTAACCCTAACACTAACACTAACTCTTTTCTTAACCCTAACCCTAGCCCTAAACTTTACCCTAACCCTAACACTAACCCTAACCCTAACTCTAACCCTTACCCTAACCTAACACTAACCCTAACCCTAAAAGTAATACTAACCCTAACCCTAAACCTAACCAAAACACTAATACTAATTCTAATGCTAACCCTAACACTAACCCTAATGGAAAACCTAACCCTAACACTAACCATAACCCTAACCCTAAAAAGACTTCACACCCTAACCCTACAACTAACCCTAACTGCAACAGTTACCTAACACTAGCCCTAACCCTAACCCTAACACTAGCCCTAAAACTAAACCTAACCAAAATGCTAATACTAACCGTAACCCTAACCCTAATGCATACCCTAAGCCTAACCCTAAGCCTAACCCTAACCCTAACACTAAACCAACCCTTACCCTAACCTAACACAAACCCTAACTCTAACCCTAACACTAACCCTAACACTAAACCTAACCAAAACACTAATAATAACCCTTATAATAACCCTAAATTTTACCCTAACCCTAATAACTAAACGTAATCGTAACCCTAACTGGAACTCTCACCATAATCCCAATACTAATCTTAACCCTCACACTAACCCTAACTCTAAACCTAAATTTAAACCTAAACCTAACTCAAACACTAACTCTGTCCCTAATCCTCAACCTGACCCTAACTCTAACTCTAACCTATCACAAACCCTAACCCTAATCATAACCCTAACCCTAATTCCAAACCTAACCCTAAACCTAAACCTAACACTAACCCTGAATCTAAACCTAACACGCCCCTAACCCTAACCCTAACCAAATCCTAACCCTAACCTAAACCTAACACTAACCCTAACATTAACATTAACCCTAAAACTAACAATAACCCTAAACCTATTTTTAACCCTGACCCAAAGAGTAATCCTAACCCTAACCTTTATTCTAACACGAACCCTGACCCCAATCCTAACCCTAACACTAATCCTAACACTAACCGTAACCTTATCCCTAACCCAATCCCTAACCTGAACACAAACCCTAATCCAAACGATAAACCTAAACCTAATCTAACCGTAACCCTAACCTTTATGTAACACTAAAAGTAAACCTATCACTAACCTAACAATAACCCTAACGCTAAACCTAATATTAACCCTAACTGTAACCCTAACACTGACCTTAACACTAACCCTAATCTTACCCTTAACCCTAAAAGTAACCCTACACTTACTCTAACCCTAACTCTAAACCAAATCCTACTGTAACCCTAACTCTAAATCTAACACAAAACCTAACCCTAATCCTAACCATAACCCTTACCCTAACCCTATCCCTAACATTAACCCTAATCTAAACTCTAAGCCTAACCCTAACTCTAACCCTAACCCTTACCATTAGAATAACACTAACCCTAACCTAATCCTAACACTAACCCTAACCATAAACCTAACACTAAACCTAACCCTAACACTAAACCTAACTGTAACACTAACCCTAAACCTAACCTTATTCTAAAAATAACCTAAAATTAACCCTAACCCTAACACTATTCCGAACCCGAACACTAAGCCTAACACTAACATTAACCCTAACACTAACCTAAACCTAACCTAACCTAAACCTAACACTAACCCTAACCCTTACACAAACCCAACCCTAACCCTAACACTATCCCTAAAACTCCCTTAACCCTAACCCTAACCCTAACCCTAAATCTAAACCTAAACCTAACTCTACAACAAAGCCTAACCCTAACACGAACCCTAACACTAACACTAACCCTAACCCTATTCTTAACCCTAACCCTAAAACTATCCTAAACCTAACCCTTACCCTAACACTAAACCTAACCCTAACACTAACCATAAACCTAACCCTAACCCTATCACTAACATAAACCTTAACACTAACACTAACACTAAACCTCACCATAAACGTAACCCTAATCCTAACACGTAGAGTAAACCTAACCCTAACAGTAATCCTAAACCTAACTCTAACACTAACCCAAAGAGTAATCCTAACCCTTAACTTAACCCTAACTGTAACACTAACCCTAACCCTAACTGTAAACCTACACCTAACCCTAACCCTAACCCTAACTCTGACATGAACCCTAAACCTAATCCTAATCATAACCCTAACACTAACCCACACCCTAACACTAACCCTAAGATAAACCCTTAACCTAACACTAACCCTAAAAGAAACCCTAACCAAACCATAACTCTAACCCTAACCTAACCCTAACCCCTACCTAAATGTAATCCTAAACCTAACCCTAACACTAACCCTAACACTAACCTTAACCCCAAACTTAACACTATAACTAATTCTAAACCAAAACCTAAACCTAACACTAACCCTAACCCTAACAATAACCCTAACCCTATCCCTAATTCTATCTCTAATTTAACCATAACCCTAATGATAACTTTAACCCTAACCCTAACACAAATCCTAACCCTAACCATACACTAACCCTAACACTAACCCAAATAGTAATCCTAACCCTAAACTTAACCCTAACTGTAACACTAACCCTAACCCTAACTGTGAACCTAAACCTAACCCTAACACTAACCCTAACACTAACCCTAACCCTAACCCTAAAGCCAACCCTAACCCTAACTCTAAAACTAACCCTAACCCTAAGCTGAACTCTAAGCCTAAACCTAACCCTATCACAAACACTAACCCTAACCCTAACAATAACCGTACCCCTAACCCTAATACTAAACCTAACCCTAAGCGTAACCTTAATCTTACCTGTAACACTAAGCCTAAACCAAACCCTAACCCTAAAACAAATAACCCTAACCCTAACACTAAACCTTACAGTAAACCTAACGCTAACCCTAACCCTAACCCTAACCCTAACCCTATCCCTAAACTTAACACTGTCTCTAAACCTAAACTTAATCCTAACACTAACCCTAACCCTAACTCTTACCCTTAACCTAACACTCACCTAATCCTAACCTTAAACCTAACACTAACCATAACCCTAAACCTAACACTAATCCTAAACCTAAGTATAACCCTAACCCAAACACTAACACTATCCCTAACCTTAACTCTAACCCTAACACTAACTCAAAACACAACCCTTACCCTAAACCTATTCCTAACAGTAACCCTAACCCTAACCCTATCCATAACTCTATTCCTATTCCTAACCCTGCCTTTAATTTTATCCATTACCCTAAGCCAAACCCTCACCCTAATGCTACCGTAGTCCTAACACTAATCCTTAGCCTATCCTAAACCCTCTTTTACTAGTCGTAACCCTCAGCCTCATTCTAGCTCTAACCTTAACCCAAACCTGACACTAACCCTAAACTGGACCGTAACTCTTCCCCTACCAGAAAACCTATACCTAAGCCTAACAGTAACACCAGCACTAGACCAAATCTAATCCTAAATAGAGTCATAAGTCTAGCCCTAGCCTTAAACAAAAACCTTGAACTAGCCCTAACAATAACCCTTAACCTAACACAAAGACTAACCCTATCCCTAGACCCAATGCTATTCCTAATTCTGGACCTTACACTAACCCAAACACTGACGCTTACCCTAACAAAACCCTAGCTCTAAACCTTATCCTAACCCAAAACCTAAACCTAACACTAGATTTATCCATAACCCTAACCCTAAAACTAGCCATAACCATAACCCGAGTTCTTATATTATCCATAGCCCTAATGCTAGCCATAAACATCACACAAACCTAGCCCTTATCTAGCCCTAAACCTAGCCCTAATTGTATACTTAACCACAACACTAGACCTAACCTTAACCCTAACACTCAACATAATCCTAAACCTGGCTCAAACTCCGACCCTTTCCCTAATCATAACACTAAACCTAAACCTAACCCTAGCCCTGATTCTAACCCTAACCATTGCCCTAGACCTAATGCTAGCTCAAACCCTAATACTTACCCTAAACCTAATCCTGACACTAACCCTAGGCCTAAACTTAACCCTAGACATAAATTTAACCTTAACCCTAGCCCTAACCTTAGCTCTAATCCTATCCATTACCCTAAATATAAGCCTAAACCAAATGCTATCCCTAGGCCTAACACTAACCCTATCACTAACAATAAATATATCTATTACTCTAAACCTAACCTGAATCCTAAACCTAACCCTATCCATTACCCGAATCCTAAACTGAACCCTAATGCTAATACAAGCCTTAACCCTAAACATTAACCTAAACCAAACCATACCTGGATCCTGACCCTAATAAAACACCTAGCTCTAAACCTGACCCTTACCATAAACCTAACCCTTACACTAGACCTAGCCATAACCTAACCATAAAACTACAACTTACTTTGAACCTAGACCTGACATTAGCCTTAGCCCTAATCTTAGCCCTAGCCCTAACACATACACTCATCCTGGCACTAAGCCTAGCCTTAATCTTAACCCAAACCCTAATCCTGGCCCTAAATCAAATTCTAACCTGAACCCTAGCTCTAACCTAGATATAACCCCCTTCCTCTAAATCTAACCCAAACCCTAACACTAACACTAACCATAACCCTAGCCCTAACCCTAGGCCTAACCCTAACACTAACCCTAGCGCTAATCCTAGCCCTAATTTAGCCCTAACCCAAAACCTACCCCTAACCCTAGCCCAAAGAATAACTCTAATCACACCCCAATCCTATTTCTAGTTCTAACCCTATCATAGCCCTAACCTTAACCCTAATGCAGACCCCAGCCCTAAACCTAGATCTAACCATAACAATAAATCTGAGCCTAAACCTCATCCTACCACTAGCCCTAACACTATCTCTAATCCTAAAACTAGCCCTAAACCTAGCCCTAGCTCTAAAACAAAACTGAGCCATAGCCCTAACCTAACCCTAGCCTAACGGGAACTCTACACCTGACATTAGCCCTATTCCTAATTTTTACCCTAACCCTAACACAAAACCTATCCCTACACAGAGCCTTAATCCTAGCCCTAATTCGAGTCCTATCCCTAACCCTGATTAGTAACACTGATCCTGACTCTGACCCTAACACTAAACCTTATCTAATCATCTCCCTAAACCTAAACCTAAACACTAGACCTTGACCTAGACCTAATGCTATCTCTAATCATAACCCTAGTTCTTACATTAGCCATAGTCCTACACTAATCATAACCTAACCCCAAACCTAGCCCTAATCTGAGCCCTAACTCTAGTTTTAATCATAGCCCTAACCCTATCCCTATCCCTAACACTTAACCTAAACCTAACCCTAAACCTAAACCTTGTCCTAACCCGAAATGTAAACTGATACATAGCCCTATTCCTAACCATAACACTAGCCCTCAACCTAGATGCAATTTTATCCATTACCCTAACCATAACCCTAAGCAAATTCTAACCTTAGGCCTAACCCTAACCATAGCCCTAATCTAAGCATAACCCTAGTCCTAACTGTAGCTCTAATCTTATCCATTACCTGAACCATATTTTAACCAAATTCTATCCCTAGGCCTAACCCTATGCCTTACCCTAACCCTGTCCATTATACTAGACCTAACCTGAACCTGAACCCTACCCATATTCACTACCCTAACCCTAATGCTAATTTTAGCCCTAACCCTAAACCTTAAATTAACCCATACCCTAACCCTGACTCTGACCCTAATAATACCCCTAGCTGTAAACCTGACCCTAACCCTCAATGTAACCCTTACAATAGACCTGGTCATAAACTTGAACCTAAAACTATCCCTAACCATAACCCTAGAACTGACATTAGCCATCGACCTAATCCTAGCCCTAACCCTAGCACAAACCGTACCCCTAATGCTAGCCCTAAGTCTAGCCTTAATCCTAATCCTAACATTAACCAGAGTCCTAACCCTAATCTATCCCTTGCCCTAATCCAAAATGTAGCTGTAACATCATAGCTTAGTCTAACCCTAACCCTAGTCCTAAACCTAGGCCTAAACCTACCACTAACAATAGCTCTAATCTAGCCCTAATTTAGCTCTAACCCTAAAGCTAACACTATCCCTAGCCCTAAGACTAACTCTAACTTTCGCCCTAGCCCTATCTCTAGTTCTAAACCTCTCCATTACCATAACCCAAACCCTATCCCTACTCCTAGCCCCAACCCTAGCCCTAACCTTCACCCTAGCCGCAAACCTGGATTTAACCCTAACCTTTAGCCTAAATCTCACTCTAACACTAGACCTAACCCTCATGCTAATTGGAAAACTAGCCCTAACAGTACCCTAGCCCTAAAACAAAATTGATTCATAACTTTAACTCTAACCCTTAACCTAAACCAAACTGTAACCCTACACCTAGCCCTAAACATAGTCCTAATTTGAGTCCTAACTCTAACCCTAGAAGTAACACTGACCCTTATTCAAACCCTAACAGTAACCCTAGCTCTAAACATTGCCCTAATGCTAACCCTAGAATTAGCCCTAATCAGAATCCTAGTTCTTTCATTAGCTGTAGCCCTAATGCTAACACAAATCTTTGCTCTATTTTGAGCCCTAAACCTAGGTATAACCCTAACCCTAACCCTAACTCTACCTCTAACCTTATCCCTTACCCTAAGCCAAACCCTCACCCTAATGCTACCCTAGTCCTAACCATAATCCTTAGCCTATCTCAAACCCTATCTCTATTACTAGTCCTAACCCTAGCCCTCATTCTAGCTCTAACCCTAACTCTAACCCTGACCCTTATTCTGACCCTAACACTAACCCTAGGTCTAAATCTGACAACCTAAAGTGAACCCTACCCCTACCCCTACCGGTAAACCTATACCTAAACTGAATAGTAACACTAGCACTAGACCAAACCTAATCCTAAATAGAGTCATAAATCTAGCCTTAGCCCTAAGCAAAAACCTAGCACTAGCCCTAACATTAACCGTTAACCTAACGTAAAAACTAACTCTATATCTAGACTCAACGCTAATCCTAAATCTGGCCCTCACTCTAAACCTAACCCTAACCTGAACAATGACCGTTACTCTAAAACAAATCAAATATCTAAATCTTATCCTAACCCAAAACCTAACTAGAACACCAGACTTATCCATAACCCTAACCCTAAAACTAGCCATCACCATATCCCTAGCTCTTAAATTACCCATAGCCCTAATGATAGCCATAAACCTCACACAAAACATTGACCTTATCCTAGCCCTAAACCTAGCCCTTATTGTAACCCTAACCATAAGCCTAGACCTAACACCCCTAACCCTAACCCTCGCTCTAACCCTAATTCTAGCTCAAACTCTAACCTTAATCTAAACATAACCCTAACCCTAAATCTAACCTTAGCCTGCACTCTAACCCTAACCATCACGCTAGCCTAATACTTACCCCAAACCTAACCCTGAAATGAACCCTAGGCCTAACCCTAACCCTAGTCCTAATTCTAACCTTAACTCTAGCCCTAACCTTAGCTCTAAACCTATTGATTACCTAAAGATAAACCTAACCCAAATGGTAACCCTAGACCTAACGCTAACACTATAGCCATAGCCCTAAAACACTATTGCTAACACTAACACTATTCATTTCTCTAAACCTATCCTGAATGCTAAACCTAACCCTATAAATTACCCTAACCCAGACCCTAACCCTAGTCCTAATTCTAAACTTAACCTTAGCCCTAACCTTAGCTCTAACCCTATCCGTTACCCTAAAGATAAGCCTAACCCAAATGCTAACCCTAGGCCTATCGCTAACACTATTGCTAACCACTAACCCTATTCATTACTCTAAACCTAACCTGAACCTTAAACCTAACCGTATAAATTATCCTAACCCAGACCATAACCATATCCCTAACGCTAATTCAAGCCTTAACCCTGAATCTTAACCTAAACAAAACCCTACTCGAACCCTGACTCTAATAATACAACTAGCTTTAAATCTGACCATTAACCTAAACCTAAACCTCACACTAGACTTAGCCATAACCTAAACCTAAAACTAACCATAACCATAAACCCAGACCTGATATTAGCCCTAGCCCTCATCCTAGCCCTAAACCTAACACAAACACTAGTCCTCATCTTAGCATATACCTAGCCTTAATCATAACCCAAACCCTAACTCTAGCCCTATCTCTAATTTTAACCCTCGCCCTAGACCTGAACTTATGTATAACCCCATCCTTTCCCCTAACCCTGTCACTAACTCTAACCTTAACACTAACCATATCTCTAGCACTAACCATAGGCCTAACCCTAACACTAACCCTAGCACTAATCCTAGCCCTAATTTAGCCCTAACCCTAACTCTATCCCTAACCATGGCCTAAGACTAACTCTAAATCTCCCAGCCATATTTCTAGTTCTAACCCTATCTATTACAAAAAACCTAACACAAGCCCTAACCTTAGCCGTAACCCTATCCCTAGACCTTACCCTAGATCTAACCATAACCCTAAGCCTAATCTTCAACCTACCACTAGACCTAACATTATCGCTAATCCTAAAACTAGCCGTAACCCTAGCCTTATCCCTTAAACAAAACCGAGCAATTGTCCTAACCCTAAATATTAACCTAAACCAAACTGTAACCCTAAGCCTCGCCATAACCTTCTAGTTCTAATTCATGTCCTAGTCCTAAAATTAACCCCGTCCCTGACTTATATTCTAACACTAACCTTAATTCTAAATATCACAGTAACACTAAAGATAACGTTAACACTAGATATAGACCAAATACTAACTCTAATCATAACCTTAGTTCTTATATTAACCATAGCCCTAACCCTATCCCTAAACCTAACAGAAAAACTAGCCCTAATCAGAGCCCTAACCCTAGAAGTAAACCTAAACCTAAACCTAACCTTAGCCCTAACCCTAACCCTAACTCTAGCCCTAAACCTAGCTCTAACTCTATCACTTCCTCTAAACCAAACTCTATCCATAATGCTAACCTTAGTCCTAATCCTAATCCATAGCCTAATCCAAGCCCTAACCCTATTACTAGTCCTAACTCTAGCCCTCATTCTAGCTCTAACCCTAACTCAAATCCTTAACCTAACACAATCTCTCAGTCTAAATCTGACCCTAACGCTGAATCAAACCCTAAAACTTGCCCTATGAGTAAACTTATACCTAAACCTAATCCTAACACTAGCTATAGACCTTAGCCTAATCCTAAATATTGCCATAACTCTAGACCTAGACCTAAAAAAACCCCTGAGCCCTAGCCCTAACATAATCTTTAACCTAAAGTAAACACTAACCCTATCACTAGACTTAACTCTAGTCCTAATTCCGCCTTTCACCTTAAATCTAACTCTAACCTGAACATTGGCCCTAACACTAACACTAAACCTAGCTCTAATCCTGAACCTAACCACAAACTTAAACCTAACACTAGACATAGCCATAACTCTAACCCTAAAACTAGCTCTAATCAGAACCCTAGATCTTACATTACACATAGCCTTAACCCTGGGCCTAAACCTAACACAAAACCTAGCCCTAATCTGAGGCCTAAACCTACCCTAAGCATAACCATAATCCTAAATGTAGCACTAACCCTAACCCTTGCCTTACACATAACCTTAGCTCAAAGCCTAACCCTAAGCCTAAACATAACCCTACCCCTATTCCTAAACCTAAACCTAACATTAGACCTAATCCTAACCTTAACCCTAGTATTAACACTAGCTCTAACCCTAACGTTACCCTAACCCTACCCCTAACCCTAATAATAACCCTACCTCTAAACCTAACCATATCCCTAATCCTAATCATAAACCTAAAACTCGATCTAACCCTAAACCTAACCCTTGCCATAAACTTAACCGTAACCCTTACCATAAATTAAAACTAAACCTATCCCTAAACCTAAATTTAACCATAACCTAAACTTAACCCTAAACCTAATCTTATATCTAATCCAATACATTACTCTAAAACTAACACTAACCCTAATAAAAACCCTAGCCCTAACCACAAACCTAACCCTAACCATAACCATAACCTTAACCCAGACCTAACACTAAACCTAACACTCGCCTTAGCCCTAACGATAGCTTAATCCCTAACCCTTACCCTAATACCAAAACTAGCCCTAACCCTAACCATAATGCTAACTCTAGCCCTAACCCTAACACTAAAAGTATCCCTTATCCTAGCCCTAATTTAGCCCTATTCCTAACCCTAACCCTAACCCTAGAATTAAGACTAACTATAATTCTCACATAAGACCTATCCCTACTTCTAACCCTATCCATTACAGTAACCCTAACCCAAGCTCTAATCCTAGTTGTAACACTTGCACTATCCATAGCCCTAGTACTAACTCTAGATCAAAACTTATTTCTAAAACTAACCCTAACCATATGCCTCAGCCTAAACTTGAAACCAGCTCTAACCCTAATTCTAATCCTAAATTTGGCCCTAACTCTAGCCCTAGCCCTAAAACAATACCGAGCCATATCCCTAACACTAACCCTTACCCTAGACCAAAACCTAACCATACACCAGCCCTAACCCTATCCCTAATTTGAAACCTAACCTTCAACCTAACCAAACACTAGCTTTAATCCTATATATAACCCTAGCCCTAACCTTAAGGCTAACCCTATCCATTACCCAAACAATAACCCTAACCCTTCTGATAACCCTAGGCCTAACCCTAACCCTATACATTACACTAAACCAAACCTAAACCCTAAACCTAACCCTGTCATTACCCTAACCCTAAATCTATCACTAATTTGAGCCCTGCACCTAAACACTAATTTAACACAAATCCTAATCCTGACCCTGATTCTAAAAATAAACCTAAATCTAAACCTGACCCTAACCAAAAGTCTAACCCTTACACTGGACCAAGCCATAAACCTAACACTAAATCAATCCCTACTAAAACCCTAGACCTGACATTAGCCATAGCCCTAATAATATCCCTAACCCTAAAACAAATGCTAGTCCACATCGTAGCCCTAAACATAGCCTTAATCATAACCCTAAACCTAACCCTAGTTCTAACCCTAATACTAACCTTCCCATTGCCCTAACCCTAACTATAAACACATCCTTAGCCTAAACTAAACCCTCACTCTAACTCTAACCCTAATGGTAACCCTTGCCTTATACTTAGCCCTAGCAATAACTCTAGATCAAAACCTAACTCTAAATCTAACCCTATCTTGATGCCTAAGCCTAATCCTAAGACTAGCCCTAACCTTAGCCCTAACATAACCCTAGTTGTAATTTAGTCCTATCCCTAAGCCTAACCCTAACCTTAGCACTAAGACTAACTCTAACTCTCACTCTAGCCTTATCACTCTTTCTAACCCTGTCCCTTATCATAACCCTAACCCTAGCCCTAACCCTAGTACTAATCCTTGCCCTGTCCTTATCCCTAGCACTAACCATAGGCAAAATGTAACTATAAATCTAGCCCTAACCCAAAGACTAAGCCTACCCCTAACACTAGCCCAAACCATAATACTAATCCTAAAACGAGCCCTAACAATAGCCCTAGCCCTAAAATAAAATCAAGCCATTTCTCTAACACTAACCATTAACTTAAACTAAACCCTAACCTTACACCTAAACCTAACCCTAGCCCTAATTTGAGTTGGAAGCTGAATTCTAAAAATAACCCTGAACATGACACTGACCCTAACGCTTCCAGCTCTAAACATCACCCTAACCCTAAACCTAACCCTAACACTAAACCTAGCACTAAAACCCTAAAACTAGCCCTATTTTTAAACCTAGTACTTGCATTAGCTGTAATCCTAAGCCTAGCCGAACATAACCCCAAACCTAGCCCTAATCCAAGACCTAACCTTAGTTTTAAACCTAATCTAACCCTAACTCTAGCTCTAATTGTAACCATAACTCTAACCTTAAACTGATCTCTAACTCTATCCATTACCATAACCATAACCCTAACCATAATGATAACCCTAGGTATAAACCTAACCCTATCCTGAATCCTAACACTTTCATTATCCTAAACCTAACCTGAATCTTAAACCTAACCCTATCATTACCCTAACCCTAATCCTAAAACTAATTAAAGCCCAAACTTGAAACCTTAACCTATCCCAAACCCTAACACAGACATTAACCCTAATAATACCCATAGCTCTAAACTTGACCATAACCCAAAACCCAGCCCTTAGCCTAGATGTAACCATAAACTCAATTTTAAAATTATGTTGAACCATAATTCTGGACCTGAAATTATCTCTAGCTGTAATCCCAGCCATAAACCTAAAAACACCTCGCCCTCTTCCTAGCCCTAAATCTAGCCTTAATCAGAACCCTAACTCTAGCCCTACACCTAACCCTAATTCTAACCCTCATCCTACCTCTAAACCTAGCTATAATATCATCCCTTACTCTAAATTAAACCTAACCCTAACCCTAACCCTAGGCCTAAGCTAAAAAAAAACTTAGCCCTAATCCTAGCCCTAATTTAACTCTATCTCTAACCCTATCCAAGCCCTATCCCTAAGACTAACTTTAACTCTTGCCCTAGCCCTATTCCTAGTTCTATCCCTATACATTACCATAGACCTAACACTAGCCCTAGCACTTGACATAAAGTTAGTCCAAGTCCTGACCCTAACTCTAAATCTAACCTTAAGCCTCACACTAACACTAGCCCTAATCCTAATGCTAATCATAAATCTAGCCCTAACCCTAATCCTAGCAGTGAACCAAAACTGAACAATAGCCCTAAACCTAAACCTTAACTTAAACCAAACACTAACACTACACCTAGACCTAAACCTAGCCCTAATTCGAGTCTTAAGCCTCACCTTAAAACTAATCCTGAGCCTGACTCATATCCTAACACTCACCCTAGCTCTAGCTCTTGATTTTGTTTTTGAGTTTATGCCCTAAACTCAAACCGAACACTAACATTAACAATGGCCCTAATTCGAGTCTTAACGCTAACCATAAAACTTACCCTGATCCTGACTCCTATCCTAACAAGAACCGTAGCTATAAATATTACCCTAACCTTAAACCGAACCCTACCACTCAACCTACCCCTAACCCTAACCCTAAAACTAACCCTAATGGTAACCCTAGTTCTTACATTAGCCATTGCCCTAATCCTAGCCCTAACCCTAACACAAAAACTAGTCCTAAACGGAGCCCTAAACCTAGCTTTAACTCTAACTCTAACCCTAACCATAGCCCTAACCCTAGATCTAAATCAATCCCTTAACCTAACGAAACCCTAAACCTAAGAGTAACCCTAGACCTATCACTAGTCCTTAGACTAATCAAAACCCTAACCTTATTAATAGTGCTAATCCTAGCCTTCATTTTAGCTCTAACACTCTCCCAAACACTAACCCTAACCCTGACCCTTATTCTGACCCTAACACTAAACCTGGGTCTAACTCTAACCCCAACCCTAACCCAAAATATACCATAATCCTATCCCTAGACCTAACTCTGAACCTAACTCTCAAACTAGCTCTAATCATAGTTCGGAACCTAATCCTTACCCTAAACATAACCCTAAACCTAATCCTAGTTCTAACCCTCACCTTAACCCTAACACAAGACCTAATCCTAACCATAACCCTAGCCCTAACCTTAACTCTAACTGTATCCATTACCCTAAAAATAACCCTTACCATAATGCTAACCCTAGGCTTAACCCTAAACCTATCGCTTTTTCCAAATCTATCAATTACCCTAAACCTACCCTGAACCCTAAACCTAACCCAATCATTATGCTAACCCTAACATTAATGCTAATTCGAGCCCTAAACTAACCTCAAATCTAAACCCTAACACTGACGGTGACCCTAATAATTCCCCTAGATATAAACCTGACTCTTACTCTACCTAATCCTTACACTAGACCTAGCCATAAACCTAACCCTAAAACCATTCCTAACCTTAACCCTAGAACTGATATTAATCCTAGCCTTAATCCTAGCCCTAATCCTAACACAAATCCTAGCACCTTATCCTACCCATAAACATAGCTTTAATTTTATCCCTAGGCCTAACCCTATCATTAACCCTAGCCCTAATCTTAGCCCTAATTTAGCCCTATCCCTAAGCCTATCCCTAACTCTAGCCCAAAGACTAACTCTAACTCTCACCCTAAACCTAATCCTAGTCCTAACCTTTGGTGTAACCCTAGCCCTAATCATGACCCTGGCCATAACCCTAGATCTAACACAAACCATAAATCTAACCCTAAATCTAAGCCTAAACCTAAACCTAACACTGGCACTAATGCTAATGCTAATCCTAAAACTAGCTCTAACCTAGCTCTAGCCTTAAAACAAAACCAAGTCATAGTCATAACCTTAACTCTTAACCTAAACCAAACCCTAACCCTACACCTAGCCCAATCATATCCCTAATTCTAGTCCTAACCCTAACCCAAAAACTAACAATGACCCTGTCTCTGATCCTAACACTAAACCTGGCTCTAAACATCATCATCACCATAAACCTCAACCTAACAGTAGGCCTAGCCCTAACTCTAACCCTACAATTAGCGCTAATCATAACCCTACTTCATACATTAGCAGTAGCCTTAACCCTAGAACTAACCTAACCCAAAACCTAGCCTTAATCCGAGTCCTAAACCTAGCTTTAACCCTAAACTTAAACCTAACCCCAACCCCAAACTAGAACAAATCCTATACATAACCCTAGCCCTAACCTTAGGTCTAAACCTATCCATTACCCTAAAAATAACCCTAACCCTTAAGCTAAACCTAGGCCTAACCCTAACCCTATCCATTACACTAAACAAAATGTAAACCCTAAAACTAACCCTGTCATTACCCTAAACCTAAACCCTAACCTAACCCAAACCCTAACCCTGAACCTGAACCTGAACCTAAAAATAAACCTAGATATAAACCTGAATCTTACTCTAAACCTAATCCTCACACTGGACCAAGCCATTAATCTAACATTAAATCTAGCCCTAACTATAACCCTCAACCTGACATTAGCCCTTGCCCTAATACTATCCCTAACCCTAACACAAACCTTAAACCTCATCCTATCCATAAACCTAGCCTTAATCATAACCCTAACACTAACTAAGCTCTAACCCTAATACTAACCCTTGCCCCAGCCCTAAACCTAGCCAAAAACCACATCCATTACCCTAAAGGTAACCCTAACTCTAACCCTAACCCTTGTTGTCACAATTGCCCTATCCTAAGCCCTAGCTTTAACACTAGACTGAAACCTAACTTTAAATCTAACCCTAACTTGATGCCTAAGCCTAAAACTAGCCCTAATCCTGATGCTAATTCTAAAACTAGCCCTATCCCTAACCCTAACCCTAACCCTAGCCCTAAGAATAACTCTAACTCTCACACTGGCCCTATCTCTCGTTCTAATCCTATCCCTTTCCATAAACCTAACCCTATCCCAAATCCTAGTCCTAACCCTTGCCCTATCTTTAGCCCTAGCACTAAACTTAGATAAAAATCTAACTCTAAATTTACCCGAAACTGAAGCCTAAGCCTAAATCTAAGACTAGCCCTAACCCTAACACTAATCCTAAAAATGTCACTAACCCTAACCTTAGCCCTAAAACCAAACCAAGCCAAAGCTCTAACCCTAACCCTTAACCTAAACCAAGCCTTAACCCTACACCTAGCCCTAACCCCAGCCCTAATTTGAGTTTTAATCCAAACTCTAAAACTAACCCTGACCCTTACTCTGACAATAACACTAACCCGAGGTCTAAACATCCCTAACCCTAAACCTAAACCTAACAGTAAACCTAGCCCTAAAACACTAAAATTAGCCGTAATCATAATCCTAATACTTACATTAGCCATTACCCTAACCCTGCACTAACTTAACCAAAAACCTAGCCCTAATCATAACCATAACCCTAGCCCTAAACTGACTGCTAACTCTATCCATTACCATAACCATAACCCTAACCTCAATGCTAATTCAAGCCCTATATTTAAACCTTAAATTGTTCCTAACCCTAACCCAGAACATGACCCTAATAATACACCTAGCTCTAAACCTGACACTAACCCTAAACCTAAACCTTACACTAGATATACCCATAATCCTAACCCTAAAACTATATTTAATCATAATTCTTGACATGAAATTAGCCCTAGCACTAATCCTAGACCTAACCCTAAAAAAATCCCTAGCCTTCATACTAGCCCTAAACCTAGCCTTAAGCATAACCCTAACCCTAACCACAGCCCTAACCCTATTTCTAACAGTCACCCTACCTCTAAACCTAGCGATAAAGCCATCCCTTACCCGAAACTTTGCCCTAACTCTAAACCTAAATTCTAAACTGTAAATCTAAACTCTAATCCTAACCCTAACTCTAATCCTAGGGTTAATCTAAACACTAAACCTAACCCTAATCCTAGCCCTAATTTAGCCCTATCTCTCACCCTAAGCCAAACCCTAGCCCTAAGACTAACTCTCTCCATAGCCCTATTCCTAGTTCTAACCCTATCCCTTACTATAACCCTAAGCCTAGCCATAACCATTGCAGTATCCTTAGTTCTAGCCCTAACCCTAGATCTAACCATAATTCCAAATTGAACCTAAACCTAAGCCTAAGCCTAACACTAACACTAGCCCTAACCCTAACTCTAGGACTAAAACAAAACCGAGTATGAGCCCTAAAACTAAAACTTAACTTAAATCAAATCCTAACACTACAACTAGACCTAACCTTGCCCTAATTTGAGTCCTAACCCTAACCTTAAAACCAACCCTGACCCTGACTCATATCCTAATACTCACCATAGATCCAAACACCATCCTCACCATAAACTGAACCCTACCAGTAACCCTAGCCCTAATTCTAGTCGTAACTGTAACCCAGAACTAAACCTGATCCTGACTCCTATCCTAACATGAATCCTAGCTATAAATATCACCCTAATCTTAAATCTAACCCTAAAAATAAACTTAACCCATACCCTAACAATAAAACTAACCCTAATGGTAACCCTAGTTCTTACATCAGCCATTGCCCTAACACTAGCCCTAACCCTAACACAAGACCTAGGCCTAATCTGAGCTCTAAACCTATCTTTAACCCTAACTCTAATCATAACCATAGCCATAACCCTAGCTGTAAACAAATCCCTTACAAAAGAAAAACCCTAAACCTAAGGATAACCTAGATCTATGCTTAATTGTTAGGCTAACCAAAACACTAACCCTATTAATATCTCTTACCCTTGCCCTCATTCTACATCTAACCCTATCCCAAACCCTAACACTAACCCTGACCATTTTACTGAACCTACCACTAATCCTAGATCTAATCCTAACCCTAACCCTAACCCAAAATCTACCATAAACCTATCCCTAGAACTAATCCTGAACCTAACTCTCAGCCTAGCCTAAACCATAGCTCAGAACCTAACCCTTACACTATACATAACCTTAACCTAACCCTAGTTCTAACTCTCATCCTAACCGTAAATCAAGACCTAATCCTAACCATAACCCTAGCCCTAACCTTAAGTCTAAGTATATCATTACCCTAAACATAACCCTTACTCCAATGCTAACCCTAGGTCTAACCCTATACATATCACTATCCCCAAACTTATCAATTACCCTAAATCTACCCTGAACCCTAGACCTAATCCAATCATTACCCTAACCCTAACTTTAATGATAATTCGAGCCCTAACCCTAAACTCAAACCTAAACCAAACCCTAACACTGACACTGACCCTAATAATTCCCCTAGCTCTAAACCTCATTCTTACCCTATAACTAACCCTTACACTAGACCTAGCCATAAACCTAACCCTAAAACTATTTCTAAGCATAACCCTATACCTGATATTAGCCCTAGCCATGATACTAGCCCTAACCCTAACACAAACCCTATCACTTATCCTAGCCCTAAACATAGCCTTAATTATAACCCTAAACATAACTATAGGCCTAAACCTAACACTAACTGTAGCCCTAACATTAGATCTAATTTAGACTTATCCCTAACCTTAACCCTAACCCTAGTCCAAAGACTAAGTCTAAGTCTCACCTTAGTCCTAACCCTAGTTCTAACCCTATAATTTACAGGAACCCAATCCTAGCTTAAACCATAGGTCTAACACTAGCCCTATTAATAGCCCTAGCAGCAACCCTAGATCTAAGCCTAACTCTAAATCTAACCCTAAACCTTAGCCTAAAACTAAACCTATCACTAGCCTTAACCCTAGCCCTAAAACGAAACCAAGCCATAGACCTAACCCTAACCCTTAATATAAACTAAGCCCTAACCCTATACTTAGCCATAACTCTAGCCCTAATTCGAGTTTTAAGCCAAACCCTAAAACTAACTCTGACCATGACTCTGACCTTAACACTAACCCTAACTCTAAACATCACCCTAACCCTATACCTAAACCTAACAATAGACCTAGCCCTAACCCTAACCCTAAAATTAGCCTAATCGCAACCCTGGTACTTACATTAGCAGTTACCCTAAACCTAGCCTTAACTTAACCCAAAACCTAGCCTAATACCAAGCACTATCCATAGATTTACCCCAACCCTAACCCTATCACACTATCACTAATCATAACTATAACCCTATAACCCTAGCCGTAACTCTAGATTAAACCTTAACCCTAAGCTTAACCCTATCAATAATCATAACATTGACTCTAGCTGTACCCCTATCTCTAACCCTATCCATTATCCTAACCATAACCCTAACTCGAATGCTAAATCTGGGCCAAAACCTAACTGTATCCCTAATTCTAACCCTATCCATAACCGTAAATATAACCTGAAACCTAAACCTAACACTATCTTAACCCTAATCCTAACTCTAATGCTAATTCAAGCCCTAATATTAAGCAATAACCTATCCAAAATACTAATCTCTACCCTGACCCTAACAAGTACCCTTAGTTCTAAACCTGACCCTAACCCTAAACCTAACGCTTACACTAGACGTAGCCTTAAATCTAACCCTAAAAAATATTTTTAACCGTAACACTAGACTTGAAATTAGCCCTAGCTGTAATCCTAGCCCTAAACCTAGGCTAAATCCTAACCCGAACCAAAACCCAAGCCCTAACCCTAATTCTATTCTTCACCCTGGCCTTCAATCTACCTATAACCTCATCCTGTACCCTAAAACTAATCATAACCCTAAACCTAACCCTAAACCTAGGCCTAACAGTAAGCCTAGTGCTAATGCTAACCTTTATTTAATCCTATCCTAACCCTAAACCTAGCCATAAGACTAACTCTAACTCTTGCCATAGCCCTAGCCCCTAGTTCTATCCTTAGCCTTAATTGTAATCCTAGATCTAAGCCTAAGTCTAAATCTAATCCAACTCTAAATATAACTGTAAAAATAAGCCTAAACCAAATCCTAACACTACCCCTATCCATAATGCTAATCCTAAAACTTGCCCTCTCCCTAGCCCAAACCATAAACCAAAACCAAGCCATAGCCCTAATCCTAATCCTTATCCTAAATCAAACCCTAACCCTACAACTAGCCCTGAAACTAACTCTAAAACTAACCCTGACCCTGACACTGACCCTAACACTAATCCTAGTTCTAAAAATCACCCTAACATGAAATTAATCCTGACACTATTTCTAGCCTTAATCTAACCCTAAAACTAGCCTTAACCATAACCCTACTTTATACATTAGTCATTTTCCTAACAGTAACCCTAACCCTAACACAAATTCTACCCCTAATCTGAGACCTAACCTTAGCTTTAACCCTAATACTATTCCTAACCCTAACCCTAACACTAGCCCTTAGCATATCTCTAACCCTATTCCTTACACTAAGCCAAACCCTAACCCAAATGCTAACCCTAGTTCTAATTCTAATCCTTAGCCTAACTTAAACTCTAATCATAATACTAGTCTTAACCCTAGCCCTCATTCTACCTCTAAACATAACTCTGACACTCATATGACCCTAAGAGTAATCCTAGGTATAAACCTGACCCTAACCCTAAACCAAATCCTAACACTAGCCCTACTGATAACCCTATACCTATACCTAAGCCTAACACTAGACCTAGACCAAAAGCTAATCCTAAATATAGCTATAACTCTAGCCCTAGACCTAAACAAAACCTAACCCTAGCCCTAACAATCACCCTTAACCTAAACCGAACATGTACCCTACCCATAGACCTTAACCTAGTGCTAATTCTGGCTCTAACCTTAACCCTAACCCCATCCCCAAAACTGACCCTGATTCTAACACTGAACCTAGCTTTAAACCTGACACTAACTAAAAACCTAGACCTAAAACTAGACCTAGCCATAATCCTAACCCTAAAACTAGTCCTAAACATAACCCTAGTTCATACATTACACATTGTCCTAAACCTAACACAAAACCTAACACAAAACCTAGCTCTAATCCTAGGCCTAAACTTAGCTCTAAGCATAACCCTCAGCCTAACCCTAGCCCTAAACCTAGCCCTAACATAAGCCTCACCTTAGATTTAACCCTAGATCAAAGCCTAATCTTTACACTAAACATAACCTTAGCTCTATCCTAAACCCTAACCCTAAACTTAACCTTAATCCTAAAGTTAAACCTAGACTGAATTTTAGCTCTAACCATATCCATTACCGTTACCCTTACCATACCCCTAATTAAAACTCTATCCCTAACACTAAACCTAACTCTAACCATAAATGTAAACCTAGACCTAAATCTAAACCTAACCCTCACCCTAGACCTAACCCTAGCTCAAACGCTAACCTTTACTCTAAGCTAGCCATAACCCTAGCCCTAAACCTAACACTTACCCTAAGCCTAAAACTTACCCTAAATCACACCCTATCCCTATCCCTAAACCTAGCTCTAATCCAACACTTAATCCAAACCATAACCTAGCTCTAACCCTAGCTATAAACCTATTCATTACACTAAACATAAACCTAACCCGATTGTTAAACGTAACCCATCCTTTACCCTAAAACTTAACTGAAACCTAAACTAAACCTTATCCATTATGCTAACTCTAAACCTAACCCTAATGCTAATTCGAGCCCTAACCTAAACCTTTAGCTAAACAAATGCTAACCCTGACCCTTAACCTGATCCTAATAATAACCCTAGACCTAAAGCTGACCTTTAACTTAAACCTAACTCTTACACTAGACCTAGCCATAATCTAACCCTAAAACTATCCTTATCATTAACCCTAGACCTGATATTAGCCTTAGACCTGGTCCTTGAAATAACCCAAACAGAAATGCTAGCGCTTAACCTAACCCTAAACCTACCCAAAATCCTAAACTGAACCATAACCCTAGGCCTAATCCTAATTCTAACCCTCTCCCTAGCCCAAAAGCTAGCTATAACCCCACCCATTCTGCTAAACTTAACCTTAACACCAATGCTAACCCTAACTCTAGCCCAGCCCCTTGGTCTAACCCCAACACTAACCACAGCCTTAATACTAGCCCTAATTTAGCCCTAACCCTAACACTAAACCTAGCCCTAATCCTAGCCTTAATTTAGCCCTAACCCTAACACTAACCCTAACCCTAATCCTAGCCCTAATTTAGC
>NW_026005825.1:122033-140525 GCF_001458135.2 Marmota marmota marmota | reverse complement strand
CAGATGTCCAACCCTGCGCTCCCTCTGGTTTGTCTGATGAGGGATCTGATGGACAATGTGTCCTGGGCACTACCCTGAAGGGGTTGCTGCGCTCCTCCAGTGCTCCATATATTTGTGGTTTGGGGCCCGGAGCATTGAGCCCCCCTGTCCATTTTTTGGCAATGGAGCCCGATGCCTTTCTCCATGATATCGTGGATAAACACCTGGTCCTTGTTCATTTTTTGATAATGGAGTACCCTCTATGGTGGTTTGAGAACGGCATTCATTAGCCCAATATCTCCCTCTACAGCATCGTGGGCAAATACCCAGTATTCTACTCCTTTGATACCTAGTTTCGTTAAACCCTCCTCCTATGGGGCAATTCCTTTTAAAATGTCCTGTTTGTTCATAGTTGTAGCATACCTCCATGTCCTTGTAAAGTCTTCCATGCCCTAACTGCCTCTGCAGCAATTTGTGTGTATACGCCAGGATCATATGCAATTTGTTGCTGCTGATCCTCATAAGGTCCTTTTCTTAACAACATATCTAGATTTCTCTGAGGATAACCAGCTGCTGCATTTCGCCTAGCCATCTCCTTGCAAAATTCCTCATTGGCAACCTTCCATAACAGGTATTGTCCTCCATTTAGCATAGCTTTACACATATTAGCCCAATCTGCTGGTGTCACGTTCAAGTTGTTAATGGATTCGACCAAGCTTACAGTGAAGGGTGCTTGAGGACGATAGGTTGTTACAGCCTCTTTTAGCTGCTTCACTGTTTTGAAATTTAAATCATGGTGAATTCGCTGCCCTCCTACCTCAAATACAGGGCATGTTAATACTTGAGATCCTGTCCCAGGATCCCAACTATCAACTGCACAATCTTTAATATCTATAACTAACTAGATCTAACCCTAACTCTAAATCTAACCCTAACTCTAAACCTAAATCTCAACCTAACACACTAGCCCTAACCCTGATGCTAATCCATAATCTAGCTGTTACCGTACCCTAGCCCTAATACAAACCAACCTATATTCCTAACACTTAACCTAAACCAAACCCTAACCATACACCTAGTACTAACTTTAGCCATAATTCGAGTTCTAACCCTAACCCTAAAACTAACCCTGACTCTGACAGTGACCCAACAATAACCCTTGCTCTAAACATCACCCTAACCCTAAACCTAACCATAACACTAGACCTAGCCCTAAGCCTAAACATAAAACTAGCACTAATTGTAATACTAGTTCATACATTAGACATAACCCTAACCAAACCCCAAACCAAGTCCTAATCTGAGGCTTAACCCTAGGTTTAACCCTAATCCTAACACTAACTCAAAACCTAGCCCTAAACCTTACCCTAACACCAGCCAGAATTCTAACCATTACCCTATCCTTATCACTAGCTCTAATCCTATTACCCTAAACATAACCATAACTCTAATGTTAAGCCTAGGCCTAACTCTATACTTATCCCTAAACCTAACCTATTATATTAACCTAAGCCTAACCTAAACCCTAAACCTAACCCTATCATTACCCTAACCCTAACCCTAATGCTAATTCAAGCCCTAAACCTAAACCTTAACCCAATGCAAACCCTAACTCTGACCCTTCCCATGATAATATATCTAGCTCTAACCTTGACCCTATCCCTAAACCTAACCTTTATACTAGACCTAGCCATAAACATAACCCTAAAACTTACGCTACATATAATTCTAGACCTGACAATTGCCCTAGCCATAATTCTAGCCATAAACTTAACACAAACCAAACCCATAACCCTAACCCTAACCCTACCTCTAATCCTATCCATAAACCTAGCTCTAAATTTAGCTCTAACCCTATCAATTACCATAAACATACACCGAATTATAATGCTAACCATAGGCCTAAATCAAACCCTATCCCTAATTGTAACCCTATCCATTATGCTTAATCTAACCTGAACCCTAAACCAAAGCCTAACATTACCCTAACCCAAAATTTAATGCTAATTCAAGCCCTAACCCTAAACCCTACCTAAACAAAACCCTAAACCTGACCCTGACCCTAATAATACCCCTAGCTCTAAACTTGATCCTTCCCCTAAACCTAACACTTAAACTAAATAGAGCCATAAACCTAACCCTAAAATTATCCTTAACCTTAACCCTAGATCTGACATTCGCCCTAACACTAATCCTAGCCCTAACCCTAAGAAAAACCCTAGCCCTCTTCCTAGCCCTAAAACTAGCCTTAATCATAACTTAAATGAAACCCTAGCCTACTAATCCTACTTCTAACCTTCACCCTAGCCCTATCCCTAGCTCTAACCCCATTGCCTACACTAAACCTAACCCCAAGCCTAAAACTAAACCTAGCCCTATTACTAGCCCTAATTATGCCCTATACCTAACCAAACACTAGCTTAGCCATAAGACTAACTCTCACTCTCACCGTAGCCCTATTCCTAGTTCTAACCCTATCCCTCACCATAACCCTAATCCTAGCCATAAACCAAGATCTAACAGTAGCCCTATCCTTAGCCCTAGACCTAACCTTAGATTTAATCTTAAATCAAAATCTAACTTTAACCCTAAGCCTAAACCTAAACCTAACACTAGCCCTAAACCTAATGCTAAGCCTAAAACTAGCCCTAACCATAGCCCTAGCCTTAAAACAAAACTGAGCCATAGCCCTAACTTTAAAATTTAACCTCAACCAAAACCTAACCCTAAACCTAGCCCTAACCCTAGCCCTAATTCGAGTCCAAACCCTAATCCTAAAACTACTTTGACCTTGAATTTAATCCTAACACTAACCCTAGCTATAAACATCACCTTAATACTATACATAATTAATCCTACCACTAGAACTAGTCCAAACACTAATCCTATAACTAGCCCAAATCAAAACCCTAGTCCATACATTGGCCATAACTCTAAACCTAGCCCTAACTCTAACCAAAACCTAACCTTAATACAAGACCTAACATAGCTTTAACCCTAAACCTAAACCTAACACTAGCCCTAACCCTAACCCTAAACACAGCCCTAACCCTAGCTCTGATCCTATCCCTTATCCTAAGCTAACTCTAACCATAATGCTAACCCTAGGCCTAACCCATATCCTTAGCCTAACCCAAATCCTAAACCTATTACTAGTGCTAACCCTAGCCCTCATTCTAGCTCTAACCATAACTCAAACCTGACACTTATTCTGTCCCTAATGGTAACCGTATGTCTAAACCTAACCCTAACCCTTTAGTGAATCCTAAAACTAGCACTAGAAATAAACCTATTCCTAAACCTAACCTTAACACTATCCCTAGACATAAACCTAATCCTAAATCTAGCCATATCTCTAGCCCTAGACATAAACAAAAACCTAGCCCTAGCCCTAATGATAAAACTTAACCTAACACAAACACTAACCCTACCCCTAGACCTAACTCTAGTGATAATTCTGGGTTTAACCCTAACTCTAACTATAACCCGAACACTGACCCTGACCCTAACACTAACCCTAGCTCTAAACATCACGCTAACACTAACCCTAACCCTAAACTTAACCCTTCACCTAGACATAACACTTACCCCAAAATTAGCCCTAATCATAACCCTGGTTCAAACATTAATAGTAGGCCTAACACTAGCCCCAACCTAACCCCAAACTTCGCCTTAATCTGAGCGCTAACCCTATTTTTAACCCTAAAAATAAAACTAGCCCTAACCCATACCCTAACCCTAACTCTAATCCTAGATCTTACCCTATCCATTACCTTAAGCTAAACCTTAAACCTAATGCTAAACCTAGTCTAAACCCTAATCCATATCCTAACCCAAACACTGACCCTATTACTATTCCTAACTCTAATCTTCGTTCTAGCTCTAATCCAAACCCAAACCCAAACCCTAACCCTGACACTTATTCTGAACCTAACACTAACCATAGGTCTAAACCTGACTCTAACACAAAACTGAACCCTAATCCTATACTTGAAACTAAACTGGTATGCCTATACTTAAACCTAAACCTAACACTAGCCCTAGACCTAAATCTAATCCTAAATCTAGCCATATCTCTAGCCCTAGACCTGAACAACAACCTAGCCCTAGCCCTAACAATATCCCTTAACCTAACCCAAATACTAACTCTATCCCTAGACCTAACCCTAGTCCTAATTCTGGCAGTAACCCCAACACTAACTCTAACCTAACACTGGCCCTGACCCTAACATAATCCTAGCTCCAAAGCTCACCCTATCCCCCAAACCTAATCCTAACACTAGACCTAGCCATAATCCTAACCCTAAAACTAGCCCTAATAATAACCCTAGCTCTTACATTACCCATGGCCCTAACCCTAGGCCTAAACTAACACAAAACCTAGCCCTAATCTGAGGACTGAACATAGCCCTAAGTGTAACCATAAACACAACCCTAGCTCTAAGCCTCATTTTAGACTTAAACCTTGCTCAAAGCCTAAACTTTAACCTTAAATTAACCCTATTCCTATCCTAAACCCTAACCTAACACTAGCCCTAATCCTAACCTTAAACATAGCCCTAACCACAGCTCTAATTATATCCACTACCCTAACCCTAGCCCTAATCTTAACCATAAACCTAGTCCTAACCCTAGCTCTAATTCTTTCCATTACCCTAACCATAATCCTAACCCAATGCTAAACCTAGGATTAACCCTAACCCTATTACAAAAACAAAACATATCCACTACCCTAAAACTAACCTGAACCCTAATCCTAAGCCTATTCATTATTCTAACCCTAACTCTAACCTTAATGCTAATTAGAGCCCTAAACCTAAACCTTAACTTAAACCAAACCTTAAGACGTACACTGTCCCTAATAATACACATAGCTGTAAATTTACCCTTACCCTAAATCTAACCCTTACACTAGACCTAACCATAAACATAACCCAAAACCTATCCCTAACACTAACACGAACACTAGCTCTCATCCTAGCCCCAAACCTAGCCTTTATCATAACCTAACCCTAATTCTAACCCGTTCCCTAGCTCTAAACCTAGTTAAACCCCATCGCTTACCCTAAACCTAAAGCAAACCCTAACCCTAACACTAACCTTAGCCATAACCTTAACGCTAGGACTAACCCTAACATTAACCCTAGCTCTAATCCTAAACCTAACCCTAACCCTAGCTTTACGACTAACTATAACTCTCGCCCTAGCCCTAGCACTAATTCTAACCCTAACACTTACCATAACCATATTCCTAGCCCTAAGCCTAGAATAACCAAATCCCAACCTTACACCTTGTCCTAACCATAGATCTAAATCTAACTCTAAATCTAACCTAAATTCTACACTTAAACTTAACCCTAACACTAGCCCTAACCCTAATGCTAATCTTAAAACTAGTCCTAACCATAGGCTTAGCCCTAAAACTAAACTGAGCCATAACACTAACTCGAAACTTTTACCTCAACCAAACCCTAACCTTACATCTAGCCCTAAGCCTAGCCCTAATTTGAGTCCTAATCTTAATCCTAAAACTACCCCTGAATCTGTCTCTGGCATTAACACTAACCTTACCTCTAAATATCAGCCTAAACCTAAACATTACCCTAACAATAGACCTAGTCCTAACCCTAATTCTAAAACTAGTTCTAACCATAACCCTAGATCATACATTAGCCATAACCTTATATCTAATGCTACCAAAACCTAGCTGAAATCTGAGACCTAACCCTAGCTTTCACCCTAACCTTAACCCTAACACTAGCCCTAACCCTAACCCGAACCCTAGTTCTAACCCTAGCTTTAACCTTATATTTACCCTAGCCAAACCCCAACACTAATGCTAACTCTAGTCCTAATGCTAATCCTTAGTCTAACCCAAACCCAAACCCTATTACTAATCCTAGCCCTCATTGTTGTTTTAACCATAACCCAAATCCTAATCCTAACCCTGAACTTTATTCTGACCCTGAACCTAAACCAAACCCTAACAATAGCCCTACCCATAACCCTATACCTAAACCTAACCCTAACACTAGCCCTAGATTAAACCTAATCCTAAATCTGGCCATATTTTTAACCAAGACCTAAACAAAAATTTAGCCCTACCTCTAATGATAACCCTTAGCCAAAGCCAAACACTAACCTTATCTCTAGACCTAATCAATCCTAATTCTGGCTCTTGCCCAAACCCTAACCCTAATCCTAACAGAGACCCTGACAAAAACACTAACCCTAGCTATAAAACTGACCCTAACCAAAACCTAAACCTAACACTATACCTAGCCATACCTGTAAATATAACCCTTACCTGACCATAGCACTAAACTAGCTCTAAACCTAACACAAAACCTAGCACTAATCATAGAGCTAAATCTAGTCCAAAGCATAATCCTAACACTAACCGAACCTTATCCCTTAACCTAAGCCTTACCCTCACTCTAACCCTAAACTTCACCTTAGACCTAACCCTAGATAAAACCCAAAACTGAACCCTAAACATAACCCTAACCCTATCCCTAAGCCTAATACTAATTCTATCCCTAATCATAATGTTAACACTAGCCCTAATCCTATCTCCAAAATTATCCATTACACTAAACCGAACCTTAACCCTAATGATTATTCTAGCTGTAATCCTAATTGTAGACCTAATCCAAGACCTAACCCTAAATCTAACCCTAATCGTAGCCTTAATTCTGGATAAAACACTAACCCTTACTCTAACACTAACCTTAGCCCTAATCCTAACACTAACCCTAAACCTAAAAATACCCCTAACGCTAACCTGACATCTAACCCTGTCCATTACCCTAACTCTAGTGATAATCTAAGCCCTAACCCTAACACTAATCCTAAACCTAAAACTACCCCTACCCCTAAAGCGACATCTAACCCTATCCATTAACCTAACTCTAAACATAACCTTAGCCCTAACCCTAACACTAACGCAAACCTTAACCATAAATCTAACCCTAGACATAATCCTAAACCAAACCCTCACCCTAGCACAAACCCTAACTCAAAAACCTAACCTGTACCCTAAACCTAACCCAAACCCTTACCCTAGACCTAGCCTAACCCTAACCCTAACCCTAACTCTAGTCCTAATCCTATCCAAAACCCTAGCCCTAACCCTAGCTCTAATGCTCTTCATTACCCTAACAATAACCCTAACCCAAATACTAACCCTAGGCCTAACCCTAACCCTATCACTCACCCTAACACTACCAATTAATCTAATCTTAACCTGAATCCTAAACCTAAACCTATCCATAAACCTAACCCTAATTCTAACCCTAATGCTAATTTGATCCATAACCCTAATAATTAACTAACACAAACCTGAAACCTGACCCTGACTCTAAAAAATACACCCTACTCTTAACCTGGGCCTTACCTTAACCTAATATTAAACCCAGCCATGAACCTAACCCTATAACTATCCCCAGCTGTAACCCTAAACCTGACATTATCCATATCCCAAAAACTTGCCTAACCATAACACACACCCTAGCCCTCATCCTAACACCAAATCTAGCCTTAATTCTAACACAAACTTAACCCTAGACCTAAACCTAATTCTAATCATCGCCCTAGCCCTAAACCTAGCTATAACCCCATCCTTTCCCCTAAACCTAAACCTAAACCTAATCCTAAACATAACCCTAACCCTAGGCTTAACATTAACACCAATCCTAGACTTATTCCCAGCCCTAATTTAGCCCTAAACTTAACCCTAACCCTAGCCTTAAGAATAACTCTAACTATTGCCCTAGCTCTATTTCTAGATTTAACCCTATCCCTTACCATAACCCAAACACTAGACCTAACCTTAGCCCTAACCCTAGCCATAGCCCTAACCCTAGAATTAACCATAACTCTAAATGTACCCCTAAGCCTAAACTCACCCAATCACTAGCAATGACACTAATGTTAATTGTAAAACTACCTTTAACTTATCCTTAGCCCTAAAATATAATGAGCCATAGCACTAACCCTAACCCTTAACCTAAACTAAATCCTAACTCTACATCTAGCCCTAAGCCTACCCCTAATTCGAGTCCTATCCTCAACCCTAAAACCAACCCTGACCCTGACTCTGAACTAACACTAACCCTAGCTCAAAACATCACCCTGAACTTAAACCTAACCATAAAACTAGACTTAGCCCTAACCGTAACCCTAAAATTATCCCTAATCACAACCCTAGTTCTTACATTAGCTGTATCCCTAACACTAGCCCTAATGTTACCCAAAATCTAGCCCTAAAGCGAGCCCCAATCCTAGCTTTAACCCTAACTCTAAGCCTAAACCAAATCCTAACCCTTACCCTAAACCTAACCCTAACTTTAATCCTTGCACTAACCCTAAACCTAACACTAACCCTAACACTAACACTAACCATAACCCTAGCCCTAACCCTAGCTCTAAACCTATCCATTAACATAACCCTTACCTTAATCCTAACCCTAATGCTAACCCTTGGCCTAACCCTAACACATTCGCTAACCCTAACCTATCCATTACCCTAATCATAACTCTAATCCTAAATCTAACCAAACACTAAACCTAGACTTAACACTAACCCTAAAACTGGCCCTAATTGTAACCCTAGTTCTTATATTAGCCATAGCCCCAAAGCTAACACAAAACCTAGCCTAGGCCTAATCCAAGCTCTAACCCTACCTTTAACCCTAACCCTAAACCTAACCCAAGCCCTAACCCTAACCCTAACACTAGCCCTAACACTAGTACTAACCCTATCCCTTACCCTAAGCCATACTCTAACCCTAAAGCTACCCTAGTTTTAAACCTAATTCTTAGCCTAACCCAAAACCTAATTCTATTACTAGTTCTAACCCTAATCCTCAATCTAGCTCTGTCACTATCCCAAACCATAACCCTAGCCCTGATCCTAATTCTAACCCTAGCCCTACCCTCACACTGACTCTAAGCCTAATGCTCATTTTAGTCCAAACACTAGCTCAATCCCTACCCTTCTTAACCTAACCCTAACTCTAACCTATGGCCTAAACCTAAACCTAACCATAACCATAGCCCTAATCCTAACCTTAACCATATCCCTAACTCTAGCTCTAAGCCTACATATTACCCTAACTCTAACCCTAACCCTGATGTTAACCCTAGCCCTTACCTAACCCTAACCCTAGACATAACCATAAACCTAAACCTTGCCTTAGAGCTAACCCTTTCTCAATCCCTAACCATTACCCTAAACCTAACCCTAAGCTTATCCCTAATCCTAAATTTAAGCCAAAACCTAACCCTAATCCTAAACCTAACATAACATCAAACCCTATCCAATACCCCAAACTTAATGATAACCCTAGCCCTAACCATAACACTAACCCTGACCCTAACTGTAAGTATAACCTAGACTTAACCCTAAATCTAACCCGTGACCTAGCGCTAACCCTTGCTCAAACTCTAAACCATATCCTAAACCTAAACCTAAACCTAACCCTAGGCCTAAGCCCAACTCTACCCCTAATACAAACCATAACCCTAGCCCTAACCCTCTCCATTATCCTAAGCACAACCATTACCCTAAAGCTAACTCTAGGCCTAACCCCAACCCTTTTGCTAACTCTAACCCTATCAATTACTCTACACCTAACATGAATCCTAAACCTAAACCTATCATTACCCTAACCAAACCCTAATGCTAATTCAAGCTCTAGACCTAAACCCTAACCTAAACAAAACCTTAAACCTAATTCTAACCCTAATAATACCCCTAGGTCTAAACCTGACCCTTACCCTAAATCGAACACTTACACTAGACCTAGCTATAAATCTAACCTTCAATCTATCCCTAACGTAAGCCTATACCTGACACTAGCACTAGCCCTAATTCTTGCCATAACCCTAAAATAAACCCTAGCCCTCATCCTAGCCCTAAACCTAGCCTTATTACTAAACCAAACCATAACCCTAGCCCTAACTGAACTAACCGAAGTTCTAACCCTAACATTACCCTAACCCTAATCCTAACCCTAACCCTTTTAATAACCCTAGACCTAAACCTAATCCTATTTCTAACCCTAATCATAAGCCTAACACTCAACCTAACCCTTAACCTAACCATTGCCATCAACTTAACCCTAAACCTTCCCATGAATCAAAACTAAACTTATCCCTAAACCTAAATTTAACCATAACCTAAACTTAACCCTAAATCTAATCTTACATCTAATCAAGTACATTACTCCAAAACTAACCCTAACCCTAATGAAAACCCTACCCCTAACCCCAACCCTAACCATAAACATAACCATAACCCTAACCTAGATCTCACACTAAACCTAACACTCCCCCAGCTCTAACCATAGCTTAAACCCTAACCCTTACCCTAAACCTAGCCCTAGCCCTAGCCCTAGCCCTATTCATAAGCCTAACTCTAGCCCTAACCCTAACATTAAACCTAGCCCTAATCCTAGCCCTAATATATCCCTATCCCTAACCCTAACACGAACCCTAGAATTAAGACTAACTATAATTCTCACACAAGACCTATCCCTACTTCTAACCCTATCCCTTACCATAACCCTAACCCAAGCCCTAACCTTAGTCATAACTCTTGCACTATCCTTAGCCCTAGCACTAACTCTAGATCTAAACCTACCTCTAAAACTAACCCTAACCTGATGCCTCAGCCTAGCCCTGAAACTAGCTCTAACTCTAATGCTAAGCCTAAAATTAGCTCTAAACCTAGCCCTAGTTCTAAAACAAAACCGAGCTATACCCCTAACACTAATCCTTACCCTAGACCAAACCATAACCCTACACCAGCCCTAACCCTAGCCCTAATTTGAAACCTAACACTAACCCTAAACCTAACCATGACCCTGACTCATATCCAAACACTAAACCTAGCTCTAAATATCACCTTAAATTTAAACCTAACCCTAACAATAGACCTAGCTCTAAACTTCTCCCTAAAACTAACCCTTATTGTAACCCTATTTCTTACAATAGCCATAACCATAACATTAGCCCTAACCCTAATACAAATCTAACCCTTATCCAAGCCCTAACACGAGCTTTAACCCTAAACCTAACTCTAACACTAGTCCTAATTCTAGCTCTAACCCTATCCCTTACCCTAAGCCAAACCCTCACCCTAATGTTAACTGTATTCTTAGCACTAATCCTTAGCCTAACCAAAACCTAACTCTATAACTAGTCCTAACCCTAGCCTTCATTCTAGATCTAACCATAACCCAAAACCTAACCCTATCCCTGACCATTATTCTGACCCTAACACTAATGTTAGGTCTAAATATAAACCTAACCCTAAACTGAAACCGAACACTAGCCCTACTGGTAACTTTATACCTAAACCTAACCCTAACACTAGCCCTAGACCTAAACCTAATCCTAAATCTAGCCATAACTATAGCTTTAGACATAAAGACAAACTAGACCTAGACTTAACAATAACCCTTAACTTAACCCAAAATCTAACCCTACCTCTAGACCTAACCCTAGTCCTAATTCTGGCTTTAACCCTAACCATTACTGTACCCGAACATAGTCCCTGACACTAACATTAATCCTAGCTCTAAACTTCACCCTAACCCCAAAACTAACCCTAAAACTACACCTAGCCCTAACATTAACCATAAAACTATTCTTAATCATTACACCAGTTCTTACTTTAGCCATAGCCCTAACCTATCACAAAACCTAGCCCTAATACAAGCCCTACCTTAGCTTTAACCCTAAAGCTAACCCTAACAATAACCCTAACCCTAACTATAACCCTAAGCCTAACCCTAGACTTAATCCTAACCATAAACCTAGCCCTAACCCAAGCTCTAACCCTATTCATTACCGTAAGATAACTATAATCCTTATGCTAAACCTAGGCGGGACCCTAATCCTAGCACTAGCCTTAACCCTATCCATTAACCTACACCTAACCTGAACCTTAAACCTAATTGTCATTACTCGATCCCTAAACATAAGACTAATTTGAGCCCTAAACCTAAACCTTAAACTAACCCTAAACTTGACCCTGACTCTAATAATACCCATAGCTCTAAACCTGACCCTAGCAAGAAACATAATCTTAACAATAGACCTAGCCATAAACATAACCCTAAAACTATCACTAACCATACCCTAGAACTGACATTAGCCCTAGCTCTAATCCTAGCCCTAACCCTAATACAAAACTTAGCCAACATTCTAGCCATGAACCTCTCCTTAATCATAAACTTAACCCTAATGTTAATCCTAACCTTAATCCTAAATCTCACACTAGTACTAAAATTAGCTATATTCCCATCCCTTACCCTATACCTAACCCTAGGCCTAAACCTAACACTAATCTTAGCCCTAACCCTAGGCCTAAACCTAACACTAACCCTAGCCCTAATTGAAGCCCTAATTTAGCCCTATCCCTAACCCTAACCCTAGACCTAAGACTAAATCTAACTCTTACACTAGCTCTATACGTAGTTCTAACCCTATCCCTTACCATAACCATACACCAGCCCTAAATGTAGCCCTACCATAGCCCTACACTTAGCCCTATTTAAAAACCTAGATCTCAACCTAACTCTAAATTTAACCGTAACCATAAGACTAAATCTATCCATAACTCTACTCCTATCCCTAACCCTTAACCTAAGCCTAAATCTCACACTTACACTAGCCCTAACACTAAGACTAATCTTAAAACTAGCCCTAACCCTACCCCTAGCCCTAAAACAAAATCGAGTCATAGCCCTAACCTTAAACCTTAACCTAAACCAAACCCTAAGCATACACCTAACCCTAATCTATCCCTAATTATAGTCTAACCTTACCCCGAAAACTAACCCTGACCCTGACTCTGACCCTAACACTAACCCTGGCTTTAAATATCATCATCACCATAAACCTAAACTTAACACTAGACCTAGACCTAAGTCTAACCCTATAACTAGCTGTAATCATAAACAAATTTCATACAGTAGTGGTAGCCTTAACCCTAGCCCTAAACTAACCCCAAACCTAGCCTTAATCCGAGTCCTAAACATAGCTTTAACCCTAAACTTAAACCTAACCCTAACCCAAACACTAGCCCTAATCCTATACATAACCCTAGTCCTAACCTTAGGGCTAACCCTATCCATTACCCTAACGGTAACCCTAACCCTTATGATGACCTTAGGCCTAACCCTAACCCTATAAATTACACTAAACCAAACCTCCACCATAAATCTAACCCTGTAATTACCCTAACCCTAAATCTAACACTAATTTGAGCCCTGCACCTAAACACTAACTTAACCCAAACCCTAATCCTGACCCTGATTCCACCCTAGATCTAAACTGGACCCTAACCAAAATCCTAACCATTACACTGGACCAAGCCATAAACCTAACACTAAATCTATCCCTAACTGTAACCCTAGACCTGACATTAGCCATAGCCCTAATACTATCCCTAACCCTAAAACAAATCCTAGTCCTCATCGTAGCCGTAAACATAGCCTTAATCATAACCCTAACCCTAACCCTAGTTCTAACCCTAATACTAACACTTGCCCTTGCCCTAAACCTAGGTATAACAACATGCCTTACATTAAAATAAACCCTAACTATAACTGTAACCCTAGTGGTAACCCTTGCCTTATCCTTAGCCCTAGCACTAACCCTAGAGTGAAACTTAACTCTAAATCTAACCCTAACTCGATGCCTAAGAATAATCCTAAAACTAGCCCTAACCCTAGCCCTAACAAAACCCTAGGAGTAATTTAGCCCTATCCCTAAACCTAACCCTAACCCTAGCCCTAAGACTAACTTTAACTCTCACACTAGCTCTATTACTCATTCTAACCCTATCCTTTACCATAAACCTAACCCTAGCCCTAACCCTAGTGCTAACCATTTCCTTATCCTTATCCCTAGCACTAACCATAGGCAAAACATAACTCTAAATCTAGCCCTAACCCGAAGCCTAAGCCTAACACTAACACTAGCCCTAGAACGAGTCCTAACGCTAGCCCTATCCCTAAAACAAAACCAAGCGATAGCTATAACCCTAACCATTAACCTAAACCAAACCGTAACCTTACACTTAGACCTAATCCTAGCCCTAATTTGAGTTGGAAGCTGAAGCCTAGAACTAACCCTGAACCTCACACTGACTCTAACACTTCTAGCTCTAAACATCACCCTAACAGTAAACCTAACCCTAACACTAAACCTAGCACTAAAACCCTAAACTAGCCCTAATTGTAAACCTAGCACTCGCATTAGCTGTAATCCTAACCCTAACCCTAACATAACCCAAAACGTAGCCCTAATCCGAGCCCTAACCCTAGCTTTAAACATAACCTAACTCTAATCATAATTGTAATCATTGTAACTCTATCCTTAAACCGATCTCTAAATCTATCCATTAACATAACCATAATGATAACCCTAGGCATAAACCTAACTCTATCCTGAATCCTAACATTTCCATTACCGTAAACCTAACCTGAATCCTAAACCTAACCCTATCATTACCTTAACCCTAATTCTAAAACTACTTCAAGCCCAAACTGAAACCTTAACCTAACCCAAACCCTAACCCAGACCTTGACCCTAATAATACCCCTATTTCTAAACTTGACCATAACCTAACACTAACCCTTAGCCTAGACGTAGCCATAAACCTAACACTAAAACTATCTTTAATCATAATTCTGGACCTGAAATTTGTTCTAGCCCTAACCCTAGTTCTAACCCTAAAACCACACGTAGCCCTCATCCTAGCCCTAAACCTAGCCTTAATCATAACCCTAACTCTAGCCCTACACCTAACCCTAATTCTAACCCTCACCTTACCTCTAAACTAGGTATAATGTCACCCCTTACCTTAAATTTAAACCTAACCCTAACCCTAAGCCTAGGCTTAAGCTAAACACAAAACCTAGCCCTAATCCTAGCACTAATTTAGCTCTATCTCTAACGCTATCCTAACCCTAGGCCTAAGACTAACTCTAACTCTTGCCCTAGCCCTATCCCTATCCCTAGTTATATCCCTATCCGCTACTGTAAACTTAACACTAGCCTTAACACTTGCCTTAAAGTTAGTCCCAGCCCTAACCCTAACTCTAAATCTAACCTTAAGCCTAAGCCTAAGCCTAACATTAACACTAGTCCTAACCCTAATGATAATCGTAAAACTAACTCTAAGCCTAATCCTAGCAGTAAACCAAAACCGAGCAAAAGCCCTAACCCTAAACCTTAACTTAAACCAAACACTAACCACTAACACTACACCTAGACATAAACCTAGACTGTATTCGAGTCCTAAGAATCACCTTAAAACTAATCCTGACCCTGACTCATATGCTATCACTCACTCTAGCTCTAAACACTGCCCTAAACTCAAAACAAACAATAACATTAACAATAGCCGTAATTTGAGTCGTAATGCTAACCCTAACACAAACCTTGACCCTGACTCCTATCCTAACAATAACAATAGCTGTAAATATCACCCTAACATTAAACATAACCCTAGCACTCAAACTACCCCGAACCCTAACCCTAAAAATAACCCTAATGGTAACCCTAGTTCTTAAATTAGCCATTACCATAATCCTATCCCTAAACCTAACTAAAAAACTAGTCCTAAACCGAGCCCTATACCTAGTTTTAACTCGAATTCTCACCCTAACCATAGCCCTAACCCTAGATCTAAATCACCCCTTACCCTAAGTGAAACCCTAAACCTAACAGTAACCCTGGACCTATCCCTAGTCCTTAGACTAACTAAAACCCTAACCCTATTAATAGTCCTAACCCTAGCCTTCATTTTAGCTCTAACACTCTCCCAAACACTAACCCTAACCCTGACCCTTATTCTGAACCTAACACTAAACCTAGGTCTAACCCTAACCCCAACCCTAACCTCAAATTTACCATAATCCTATCCCTAGACCTAACTCTGAACCTAACTCTCAGCCTAGCCCTAGCCATAGCTCAGAACCTAACCCTTATGCTAAACATAACCCTAATCCTAATACTAGTCCTAACCCTCACCTTAACCCTTACACAAGACCTAATCCTAACCATAACCCTAATCCCTAACCTTAATTCTAACTTTATCCATTACCCTAAACATAACCCTTACCATAATGCTAACCCTAGGCTTAATCCTAACCGTATCGCTCTCGCCAAACCTATCAATTACCTTAAACCTAACCCTATCATTATGCTAAACCTAACCCTAATGTTAATTTGAGCCCTAAACCTAACCTCAAACCTAAACCAAACCCTAACACTGACCGTGATCCTAATAATTTCCCTAGGTATAAACCTGACCCTTACACTAGACATAGCCATAAACCTAACCCTAAAATTATTCCTAACCTTAACCCTAGACGTGATATTAACCCTAGCCATAATCCTAGCTCTAACCCTAACACAAACCCTTGCCCTTATCCTAGCCCTAAACATAGCCTTAAGTTAATCCCTAACCCAAACCCTAGGCCTGAACCTAACACTAATTCTAGCCCTAATCTTAGCCTTAATTTAGCCCTATCCCTAATCCTAAACCTAGCTCTAGCCCAAAGACTAACTCTAACTCTCACTCTAACCCTAACTCTAGTTCTAACCCTGTCCCTTACTAGAATCCTAATTCTAACCCTAATTCTTGGTCTAATCCTGCCCTATTCATAGACCTGGCCATAACCCTAGATCTAACCCTAACACTAAATCTAACCCAAACCAAAGCCTAAACCTAAACCTAACACTAGCCCTAATGCTAATGCTAATCCTAAAACTAGCCCTAACACTAGCCCTAGCCCTAAAACAATACCAAGCCATAACCGTAACCCTAACCCTTAACCTAAACCAAATCCTAACCCTAACCTAGCCCTAAACATATTCCTATTTCTAGTCCTAACCCTTACCCCAAAACTAACCCTTACTCTGACTCTTACCCTAACACTAACCCTGGCTCTAAACATCATCATCACCGTAAACCTCAACCTAACACTAGAGACTAGCCCTAACCCTAACCTTACAACTAATGCTAATCATAACCCTAATTCATACATTCACCGTAGCCTTAACCCTAACCCTAACCTAACCCAAAACCTAGCTTAAACTGAGCACTAAACCTAGTTTTAACCCTAAACTTAAACCTAACCCTAACCACAAACTAACAATAATCCCATATATAAACCTAGTCCTAAACTTAGGTCTAAACCTATCCATTACCCTAACAATAACCCTAACACTTAAACTAACCCTAGACCTAACTCTAACAATATACATTACATTAAACCAAGCCCAAACCCTAAAACTAACTCTGTCATTACCCTAAACATAAACTCTAACCTAACTCAAACCCTAACCCTCAACCAGACCCTAAAAATAACCCTAGATATAAACATGAATCTTACCCTAAACCTAATCCTTACACTGGACCAAGCCATAAACCTAACACTAAATCTATCTCTAACTATAACCCTAGACCTGACATTAGCCCTAGCCCTAATATTATCCCTATCCCTAACAGAAACCCTAAACCTCATCCTAGCCATAAACCTAGCCTTAATCATAACCCTAACCCTAACTCTAGCCCTAACCCTAATACTAACCCTTGCCCTAGCCCTAAACCTAGCCAAAACCACATCCATTACCCTAAACGTAACCCTAATCCTTTTTGTCACAATTGCCCTATCCTTAGCCCTAGCTTTAACACTAGACCGAAACCTAACTTTAAAATCTAACCCTAACTCGATGTGTTAGCCTAAAATTAGCCCTAACCCTTATGCTAATTCTAAAACTAGCTCTAACCCTAGCTCTAACACTAACCCTAGCCCTAATTTAGCCCTATCCCTAACCCTAACCCTAACCCTAACCCTAAGAATAACTCTAACTCTCACATTGGCCCTATCACTCGTTCTAATCCTATCTCTTACCATAAAACTAACCCTATCCCAAATCCTAGTCCTATCCCTTGCCCTATCCTTAGCCCTAGCACTAACCTTAGATAAAAATCTAACTCTAAATTTAACCCTAATCCGAAGCCTGAGCCTGAATCTAAGACTAGCCCGAAACCTAACACTAATCCTAAAAATTTCACTAACCCTAACCCTAGCACTAAAACCAAACTGAGTCAAAGCTCTAACCCTAACCCTGAACCTAAACCAAGCCCTAACCCTACAACTAGCCCTAACCCCAGCCCTAATTTGAGTTATAAGCCAAACCCTAAAACTGACCCTGACCCTAACTCTGATCATAAAACCAAACCGAGGTCTAACTTTAAATCTTAACCTATCCCAAACCCTACCCCAGAACTTCACCCTAATAATACCCCCAGCTCTAACCCTCACACTAACCCTAAACCTAACTCTTACACTAGACGTACCCATAATCCTAATCCTAAAACTATCTTTAACTATAATTCTGGACCTGAAATTAATCCTAGCACTAATCGATAGCCCCAACCCTAAAAAAAAAAAAAAAAAAAAAAAAAAAAAAAAAAAAAAAACA